>NC_072893.1:96469176-96772207 GCF_027943255.1 Anastrepha obliqua | reverse complement strand
GATCAAGTGAAAACCTATTCAACAACAAAACTATAAAAAATTAAATTATTAAATTAAATTATTCACAGCAATATTTCATGGCACTTGGTAACTTAAATAATAAATATTTGGTATGACCACCCTTATTCTTAATTATTTCAAACATTCGAGTTGATAAGGAATCGTAATATTTTTCAATTTCACTTAGTGAAATAGTTGACCAGGCTTTTTTAATCGCGTCAACCAAGGTCTCCGAGTCTTGAAATTGTCTTTCCCCTTCATACACTCTCCTGGATAAAAGTCCCCAAATGTTCTCGATAACATTTATGTCTGGAGAGTATGGCGGCCACTCGAGCAAGTTGACATTTTGGTCCTTAATTCACTGTTTTCTGACACGGGCTGTATGGATGGGGGCGTTGTCCTGTTGGTACGTCCATTGAATAGGTCCAAACATTTCGGAAAACTGGAGAAAAGCCTTTTGAAGCACAGTCTTGTAGACATTTGCATTCATCTTTGATGAAACAAACTGCAGCTCGCAAGTTCCATAAAACGATATGGCTCCCCAAACTATTACGCCTCCTGTACAGGAGTGATGACGACTCAAAAAGCATTCCTTTTTTCGCATATCGTGAACATAGTAGTTGTAGCCATCCGGTCCGTCGAGATTGAACTTTTTTTCGTCGGAGAAGACCACAGCATTCCACTCCTTGCTCCATGTCATGTGATCCCGCACAAATCGAAGTCGCGCTTCCTTCCGTGCATCATTGAGAGGAGGTTTTTTTTTATTTTTAATCTCTTTAAGTGTTTAGCACTCCGAATAGCTCGTTTTACCGTTGCCAAACTAGCATTTACACCGCATTCATCCCTGATTTTACTGGCAAAGAGGTGGGAATTCGAAGCAGTTCGAAGGATTAGTCGCCTCTCTGATGCCGTTGTAGCATATTTTTTTCCTCCTTTCATTTTTTTCTCGTAATCGGCTTCATTACGAAGAAAATTGTTTACCACGTTTTGGCTTCGACCAATCTTCTTTGCTATTTCATTATGTTTTAGGCCAGATTCAATATAGCCTTTAATTTGACCTTTTTCAAAATCGGTTAAAGATTTTCCCCCGACCCATATTATTAAATTTAAGTAGACCAAAGAAATTATTTGTCTTCAATTACGCAGTCAATCAAAAAGTGAAGCCAAGATTGTCAAACCTAATCAGATGAGCCAAAAATAGACCACAGATTTAGCGAATTCCACGATGAAAGCAAAATTCTGATTTACCGTTGCATAGAACCCGTTACATTTTTTTGTCATATTATGAGTAAACAAATGAATGTTCAAAACAAAAAAGAAACAAGGATAAAATGCCATAGGAACAAAGAGAGAAGAAAAAATAGAAGAAATAATTTTCAAACCAATTCAGTTGAGCGGCACTGTACAAGTCGTGCACCTAAAACAGTAAGATGAGTTATAAGTATAAATACGTGATCGTGAATACCAAATATGTTGGCAGCCAGTCCAGTATTAACATAGTAATTTTTATATTTTTTCAAAGTCAAGCAAGTCTTTAACTATCTTCCAAGTCTTTGACTAGCTGCGGTGAACATATGTCGGATATCATATTCGAAAACTAAATTTCTGCCACTTTCTAATAAAAAACTACATATGTATGTACAAAGCTATTAAAGTACATTTCGACATTTTTTATTTAAGATCAATCAGTTTTTGCTTATTTATCTGAAAATTATTTTTTTAGTTATGCTGAAATTAGTTATCAAATTAATTTTAATATTGCAGTTTTAACATTTACAGTGGTTCGTTTTTCAATTAGATATTATTATGGTTATTTACTGCAAATTTCGATAAATTGCCCATTCAGATTAAATTTAGTGATAAAATGTCAATCAGTGTCAACGTACATTAACGCCTTTCGTATAATTATTACGATATGATTATGTGCATGAATTATTGTAATGAAACGGATGTTATTATTAGCATATAAATTAATAAAATATCTCAGTGACATCTGTGCACGGTAAGCTTAGATGTCGCCTACTATTCAATTCAGATAATCCCAAACAAGTCAAGTAAGTATGTAATTTACAAATAAAAAGTTTACATTAAACGGGTCTCCGTACAAATTGATTTGTCGTTGGTTGCGATGGTTGTTAAAATAATCAATACCATTCTCATATGAAATATGTAATAAATAGTTAATATTCTCAATTTCATTTTGTTTTAAAATTACCACGTTTAAATAGTAAACATACTCGCATATTTAAAATTCACCGCTAGAAGAAAATGCACTGGCGTACCAAAGAATGACAGTAGCTAAAGCATTCCATAAAAATTTCACAAAACCAATTAGATCAGGGGCCGATGCAAGATTTTAAGAAGTTAGAGTTATAATTTGCAAAAATTCTTTGTAATATTGCGAGCTACTTTTTATTCGTAAATATGTATAATTAAATTTTGGAATACATAGTTAAACTAAGTAGTATTGCCAAACAATTGATAATATCCAGTACAACATATTGCATGTATGCATAATTATGTGATATATAATCCTCATTTGTTGGTTATTTTTGTGAGTGCGAGTCTCGAAGTTGCTCCTACAGGTTGCGGACCTACAGGTTTACGTCGCCTCCGACCGGTAGATGGTTTTTTATGAGAAGCTTTGTTATGGCAGAAATGCACTCGGAACTGCTTGGGGGCGAACGCTATGGGAGATAACATTTTAAGTCGTTTTAGAGTAGGGGGTTTGGAGCCCGAGCATGCACAACCGAATGGTGTTCACGCGCCAACACATTCGGCTACAGCGGCCACCATGCATGAGCATTTAATCAAGGCAATCTTCTAAATTTTTGTCTGATTGACACTATTTCTTTTTCTATTTTTTATTTGAAACAATTACATTAGAAAATATGCGCCAAAATATATACCTTCTGCTCAAATATGAACGAGACGTTATCAATAAAACGGTCCGCGGATGACATATGGCAAAAATAAATTTTTTGTTTTTTGGTAGGACTGTTATATGCTTACATGGCAAATTTCAGCGTGATATGTCACATAGTTTGTTTTCTGTGCTACTGTAAACAAGTCAAGCTCGAGTGTGTTCTTCGAATTCTCTTTTATGACTTAAATTGTCTCAAAATTTTTTCCACGGAGCGGCAACTTGAGCTTGGGAAACAGGAACAAGTCACATGGAGCCATATCAGGCGAATACAGTGCTTGCGGAACGATATTAACATTATTTTTGTTCAAATAATCGCGAACAAGACGTGATGTGCGAGCTGGTGCATTATCGTGATGCAAGAACCATGACTTGTTGTCCCACAATTCCTTCCTTTTAAGACGAATGTTCTCGCGCAAACGCTTTAAAACGTCTAAATAATATTCAGCGTTAACCGATCGGCCTTGCGGAAGGAACTCCGAGTGCACCACACCTTCGTAATCGAAAAAAACAGTCAGCATAACCTTAATTTTTGAGCGACTTTGGCGTGGTTTTTTGGGCTTTGGCGTGGTTTTTCGGCCCTCTTTGAACGATTTGTACCACTGGAAAACACGTGCACGCGATAGAGCAGAGTCTCCATAGGTTGTCTGCAACATTTTTAAGGCGTCTGAAGCCGAAATTTTGTTGGAATAACAAAATTTCAAACAAATTCTTTGTTCAACTTGAATTTCCATCGTTAAATTCGAAGAACACACTCGAGCTTGACTTGTTTACAGTAGCACAGAAAACAAACTATGTGACATATCACGCTGAAATTTGACATGTAAGCTTATAACAGTCCTATCAAAAAACAAAAAATTTATTTTTGCCATATGTCATCCGCGCACCGTTTTATTGATAACGTCTCGTTCATATTTGAGTAGAAGCTATATAACAACACAGGGTGTATAAATAAGAAATTGCGGTTTTCCTTGCTCGTAGTTTTATTCTGAACACCTAGTTGCACATTTTTTCTTATAACAGCACAACGAGCGAGCCTCTAAATTTTGAAATGGTTTTGAGTTGAAATCCATTTTTAAAAATTTGGATACAGATGAAAAAACAAGTCTCGTTTGAAACATAACGTAACAGGCGTTTTACTTAAGTGGATTGGGAATATTGCCAACAGATTAGAACCCAATTAGTGTGTGAACTGTAATTTTAACGTATTTTTTGTCACAAACTTTTCAAAGTAAATTTCCACAATTTAGAAGTGTTGTTCTGGCATTAGACGATTCATGATAACTTACCAAAATTTATTCAACAAAGAATTGTCACCTGATGTGGCAACGCTTCCCTACCCTTAAAATACACGTCTGTTGATGAACATTGAGTTGAGCAGAAGTACGCGTTACCGATGGGTTAAGCAACACACGAAGTTTTTTGAAATATGGTATTAATTGAAATACTGTCTTAATTCTAATTTAAAACTAAAATAAATGCGTTATCTATTGTATAGGGTTATTCAATAGGTGCGCTGCAACTTTTTTCCGATAGGGAGGGCGAACGACGCAATATTTTTTATTTTTCGCTTGTCATTTGTAAACTTCATTAGTATACATTTCATCATGGAACGCTACACACTTGAGCAACGATTGCAAATCGTGCAAATTTTGTATGAAAATAATCGTTCTGTTGCTGCTACTTTAAGAGCATTTTTTCCAAAAAATCATCTTCAGTAATGAAGTTCACTGTTGACTCAATGGCTTTGTCAACAAGCAAAATATGCGTTACTGGGCAGAAAGCAATCCACACGTGATTCATGCGGCACCGTTGCATCCCGAAAAAATCACTGTTTGGTGCGGTTTACATGCCGGCGCCGTAATTGGCCCATATTTTTTCGTTGACGAGAACGTGGCGATACTGTGAATGGAAATCGATACCGCGACATGATAAACGATTATTTTTGGCCGCAATTGAATGGTATGGACTTAGACGACATGTGGTTTCAACAGGACGGGGCCACAAGCCACACAGCACACGCTACAATTGATTTGTTGAAGAGTAAGTTCGATGAGCGCATTATTTCCAGAAATGGACCGGTCGAATGGCCGCCGCGCTCGTGTGATTTGACGCCTCTAGACTATTTTCTTTGGGGCTATGTGAAGTCATTGGTCTACAGTAACAAGCCGGCGATGATTTGTGAGCTCAGAGCCAATACTGAACGCGAAATTGCTGGAATTTCGGCCGATTTATGCAAAAGAGTGGTCGAAAATTGGGTTCAACGATTGGACTTCGTAAAACGTGCACGCGGTGGTCATGCAAAAGAAATCGAATTTCATACTTAAATGTATATGTTCAAACTCGATAATAAAAAAAAATTAGTTAAAAAAGTCAAACTGTTTGTGTTTTATTCAAAAAAGTTCAAAAGTTGAAGCGCTCTTACTGAAAAACCCTTTATTAAAAGTTGTAGTCGCGTCTTAAGAACATTTGCTATAATAAGTGAAATACTCGTAAATATATGACACAACCATTCTTAACTATCAAACCATAGTTACCGATATCGATAGTTCGCATAGAGCTAAAAACTCACGATATATTGCATTATCCCGATTTACTGTTGTCTTCAAACTACGGTCGAAAGTCTTGCGTGATAACAAAGTGAATAACTATTTCCTTACTTTCATCGGGTTTACAACTACATCAGTGAATTCGTAAAAATGCCGCAATCGGGGGTTTATAATGTACTAGTATAGGTATACTAATATATCACTTCCTAGCCTACGAAAAAGCTATACTGTGTTCGATTTGCTTCATTTGGATCAATTCTGTTCAATCTGATTTTAGTTGTTTATTAGAAGTGCAAGTGTAGTTCTATTTCAGTAGATCCGAATAATCAGCGCTAATAGACTCTTCGGCTGACGAATTGTCAGCCTACTCGTACAATGCATAATTATTATCAAATTGGTGAAAATTATGTCTGTCTAATCTCTGGTGCTTGTATCTGAAAAGCATGGTTTTATGCCAGATGTGATATTTGTTTATGCCAGATGTGATATTTGTTTATGCCAGATGTGATATTTGTAGCACATATTTTCGAGTTATGTATTTTGTTTTATATCAATGCTTAATGATTGATTTCAATGTTATGCAAAATTAGCTTTTTAACCGAGAATGCCAACTACTTTTCAAGGGTAAAATCCCACTTACTTTCCGAATATGAATGGATCAAACGATCTAAATGTGTGCTTCTGGAGGTGAGCACGGAAGAGGAGAGCCTCAACTAGAAAGACCAATACCACACGGTATTTTAATGCAACAGACGCGAGATGGGGTAAGAACAAACGAAAATAGCATCGTGGGCTTACTATACTCAGTAAAGTTGTCTTCGGTGGTTTTACACATATATATGAATGTATAAAATTGGCGCCTGTAATATTTGTTAGGGATTTGGCCCAGCCCTTCTTCCAATTTATGGTGTGCGCTTTGATGTTGTTCTGCAAATGAAGGCCCCTACTGTTTCATGCCGTCTCCGAACGGCAATGGTTTTGTATGAGGAGCTTTTTCAGAGCCGAAATACAATTAGAGGTTTGTCATTGCCTGTCCAGGTGCGACTGCTATTAGAAAAAAATTTTATTACTTGGAGTTTCATCATCGCCTCAATGGTTTTCGAACTTGGTTCATACTGAATGATAGTCACACACAATTCATTCACTGTCAAACAAACAATGACAGTGAGAGTTGTAGCTTATAAAAACATGTAAAAAGTGTGTGTGGGCTTTATCTGCTCTGAATTATACTTATTTCGGATCTAAATTAGGTGGGCAGTAATACATGCACCAGGTTTTGGGGAGTTTTATAAAGTCGTTATCGAGATACACGTATTTATTCAAAAGTAGTCGTGGCATCGCTCATTTTTTAAAGTTTTATTTGCCTTGAATTTATTTTTTGGGTTTATCAAATTGTAGTAATTTTGCTTCTTTTGTAACAGAGATAGTGTTTTTAATTGCTCTTATATAGCAGGTGGTTGGCCGATTTCGCTCATTAATTAGTAATATATCTACTAAGTATCATTGAAATACATTAATTTTTGCTCGGCTAAACCGACTTCTCTCAAAATTCTGAGCACTTTGATGTACATATGCCTAAATGGATTATTTTTCGATGTTACATACCACCGGTACGTTCACAAAATTATAGTATCTTTGAGCACAAGCGTTTGAGTATTGGAAAGCTCTATTTGCTCTGAAGTTAAATATTCAATCTAAAGCTGAAGCTTTTTGTTCTACAGAGTGGGCCACGTAAAATTTGCTTTTCGAATCGGCTATAAAAAAAGGTAATCAATATTTTTTCAAACTTTTGTTTTAAATTTCAAGATTGAACATTGTCACTTATGAATAAAAAATAATATCGTTCAAATGACTGCCACGACTGGCTTCACAGTAGGCCATTCGATCAACCCAATTTTTAAGCACATTTTCGATTGTTTGGGATCCATTTTCATGAATTGCAACTTCGATTTCGTGTTTTAAAACATCAATCGTCTCTGGATGGTTCGCGTAGTACTTGTCCCTAACGGCTCCCCCAAAAAAATAGTCCAACGGGCTTAAATCACAGCTCCCAGGCGGCCAATTGATATCGGAATTTCGGTTGATTATTCGGTTTTCAAAAACGGTAGTCAAAAGTTCGAGTGTAACTTTGGCAGTGTGACAAGTTGCACCGTCCTATTGAAACCAAATGTCGTCCATGTCAACCTCTTCAATTTTTGGAAACAACTCGTTGAGCATGTCGCGGTAACGCTCGCCATTTACTGTAACCGCGGCTCCTCACTCATTTTCGAAAAAAAATGGCCCGATGATGCCGCCAGACCAAAAACCGCAACAAACAGTGACTCGTTATGGACGCATTTGCTTCTTTGCAATAACGTGTAGATTTTCTGAGCCCCAAATCCAACAATTTTGCTTATTGACGTAGCCCCCGATGTGAAAATGAGCTTCATTAGAAAAGATGATTTTTCGGTAAAAATGCTCATCTTCGGTCAAATGATTTTCTGCCCTGTCTGATTTGTGCCGAATAATCGTCATTTGCGGGAATTGTTGATTTTCCTCTTTCATTCGAAAAAAAACGGCGGCGGAAGCGCATTAAGAGCTACAAAAAGGTTATGGAGATGCTGCTTTAAGTGAAACAACGTGCCGAGATTGGTTCCGTCGCTTCAAAGACGGTGATTTTAATGTTGACGACCGTCCGCGTGAAGGAAAGCCAAACACCTTGGAAGACGCTCAATTGAAGACATTGCTTAATGAGGATCCGTGTCAAACGCAAGAAGAGCTTGCTTCAGTATTTGGAGGTATCCACCAATCCATTTCCAGGCGATCGCACGCTTTGGGGACGATTCAGAAACAGGGGACTTGGGTTCCTTATGAATTAAAACTAAGGGATGTTGAACGTCGTTTTTTTGAATTTGAAATTATTTATTACTAGTATAATAATACATTATAATTTACAATAAACTGTAAGTCCTACAGAGACTATTTGCCTGTGAACAACTGCTCGAGCGGCAAAAAGGAAGGGTATCTTCATCGCACCGTGACGGGTGATGAAAAATGGATTCATTGCAGCAATCCAAAGAAAAGAAAGTCATGGGGACTGCCTGGCCATGCTTCTACGTCGTCGCCTAGGGCGAATATTCACGTTGCGAAGGTTAGGCTATGTATTTGGTGGGACCAAGTTGGTATTATTTATTATGAACTGTTAAAACCAAGCGAAACCATCACTGGGGATCGGTATCGACTTCAATTGGTGCGATTGAGCCGAGCACTCAGCCGCATGAAAAAGTTATTCTACAGTAGAACAACCCTCAACCTCACGTTGCCAAACCCGTTAAAACCTACATGAAACATTGAAATGGGAGATCCTACTCCACCGCCATATTCTCCAGATATTGCGCCGTCCGATTATCACCTGTTCCGATCGGTGGCGCATGGTCTAGCTGACCAGCAGTTCCATTCATATGAAGACATCAAATAATGGCTTGATAGTCTGAAAAGACAGTTTACCGCGATGTTATCCGAGATCTACCAACAAGGTGGGAAAAAGTAGTAGCCAGCGATGGGCAATACTTTCAATGATGCACTTATAACAATTTTTTCAGCATAAAGTTGTATTTTCATAAAACAAAAACAGCGAAAACTTAGTTGCGCACCTAATAATAAAGAAGCTTAGAGACGTATTATCCGACAGAAGAAACGAGAGGCCGTAATACGTGAGTGCGAGGAGCTTGAGATGCTGGCCACTAGAAACAACGTAAGAAAATTCTACAAGAAAGTTCGGCGGCTTACAGAAGGTTTCAAGACCGGGACATTTTCCTGTAAGAACAAAGGCGGCGATCGAGTGACTGACATCCAGAGCAATCTAAAATTATGGAGGTAACACTTCTCGAACCAGTTAAATAGTGATAGCTGCGCATGTCACAGAGAATGTGAAGATCCCGATACCACAATCGTTGACGACGGAATTGATGTTCCGTTACCCGACCATGACGAGGTGAGAATAGCGATAGCGCGGCTAAAGAACAACAAAGCCGCGGGCGCCGACGGACTACCGGCTGAGCTATTCAAATATGGCGGCGAAGAGCTGGTAAGGTGCATGCATCAGCTTCTATGCAAAATATGGTCGGATGAAAGCATGCCTGCCGATTGGAATTTAAGTGTGCTCTGCCCAATCCATAAGAAGGGCGATCCTGCAATTTGTGCCAATTACCGCGGGATTAGTCTTCTAAATATCGCCTATAAGGTTCTAGCGAGCGTATTGTGTTAAAGGCTGAAGCCCATCGTCAACCAACTGATTGGACCTTATCAATGGGGTTTTAGACATGGAAAGTCTACCATCGACCAAATATTCACAATACGCCAAATCTTGGAAAATACCCATGAAAGGAGAATCGACACACACCATCTTTTCGTCGACTTCAAAGCTGCATTCGACAGTACGGAAAGGAGTTACCTGTATGCCGCGGTGTCTGAATTTGGTATCCCCACAAAACTAATATGGCTATGTAAGATGACGTTGCTCAACACCAGCAGCGCCGTCAGAATTGGGAAGGACCTCTCCGAGCCGTTTGATACGAAACGAGGTTTCAGACAGGGTGACTCGCTGTCGTGTGACTTCTTTAACCTGATGTTGGAGAGCATCGTACGAGCCGCAGAACTTAATCGCTCAGGCACAATATTTTATAAGAGCGTACAATTCTTGGCGTATGCCGATGATATCGATATCATCGGCCTTAACAACCGCGCTGTGAGTTCTGCCTTCTCCAAACTGTATAAAGAGGCAAAGCGAATGGGTCTGGTGGTGGACGAGGACAAAACGAAGTATCTCCTGTTTTCAAATAAACGGTCGGCGCACTCGCGTATCGGCAGTTTTTTCGTACAACAACAATAGTAGCTATTTGAAACTGAGACCTAATTGCAGCCATATAAAAGTGTGCGCAAACACATACTGACACACATATAAAATACGCACTAGCATGGGTCTGTGTTAGGTAGCTCAACAATGTTTGCATATTTTTCTCTTAACATTTCTCACAAATATTTACATCCAAAAGGCAAGTTTGTATGCAGCTATGCATACAGTATACATATAATCGCCATAGTGCACAGTGGTTCACCACGAACAAGCTAGGTGGAAAAAAAAGTTTTAATCAGTGTTTATATTACTGAGAAAAATCTGGCCTAGTAAAATTAATACATCTTGACTTAAAGCTTAGTTATGTGAATTGGGGATTACACTTACGTTAAGGGATTTGCTTAAAGCCCAACGACCTAAAGGCCCAGTGTGACCTTGTTGGCGTAGAAACCATGCTTTCTGAAGAGTCCCGCATCGACATTGGCCGTTTGTTTTCCCCCATTTTCTCCTTGCGTTTTCTTTTATCTTCCCGTTTATCAAACCTTTTATCATGATGATGCTGTGGTATGGCAAAACTTGGTGACCAAGTAACTGTATACTGGGAGATCCTAACAGAAAAATGATGCAGCGTGTATAGCCAAGATCATCTGTCTTGAAGAAGAGTGGATCAAAAATAAAATACAAAAAATATAATAAAAATCTATTGTGAGAAATATAGACGAGACATAAAAATAACAACACCAGGATGCTTGACAAAATGATTGCTAAATTTTGTGTTCAAATATCGATTCGATTTTTGCTGCTTAACACTAGATTTACGAGTGTTGATTATATACCAATTTTTATTGAAGTGAGAAAATTCGACTCATATTACAAAACTGAAGCTTTTTGCAATTTGAAATAAAAGGTTTATTATCAGGAACTTCATCAGAAATATTTTTTACACATAAACTAATATATATTTTTGAAATACAAAATTGCTATAATTCTAATTTCGTAACTATCCATTCTTGTTTAAGGATTCTACGAGCTTCAAGTTCGTTGCATGATTTTATATATGCCATTATGCCTTCTTCAATAATCAATTTGAAAACACCAGCAGAAGATACCTTTTACTATAGCATAGGCAGTTCGACCCGAGACCTACTTGAATGCGGTATAACCTGGTAATCTACCTACAGCTCTACCTCCATTCAATGCTTTCCATGAAGTCCCGTCAGCAGCTTTTCCGGTGGAAATTTCGTCATTGCAGGGATTAAAATTTCACTCTAGTTTTTTTTCATGAGTTGGCAGCACTGTTAATAACATCTGGGCCAACTTTCATGTGAATGTCATTATCAGTAATATATTTACGCTTGTGTTTACCAAACGACCAAGAGTGCATTTTTCGATTTTTACAATGTCTGATTTGATTGAGCAGAGAAGTGCCATCAAATTATGTTTGCGGAATGAAACTTCGGCTGCGGAAACGTTTGGCATGTTGCAGAAGGCATTTGGTGATTCGACCATGTCGCAGAAAAATGTTTATAAGTGGTACAAAGACTTCAAAGAGGGTCGAGAACGTGTTGATGACTTGGAGCCCTCCGGACGACCATCGACGTCAACAGATGACCAACACGTCAATAAAGTGAAGGAGTTAGTGCTCAAAAATCGTCGGTTGACTGTTACAGATCTTACTGATATGATCGGAATATCAGAAGAGTCTGTGAAAACCATTTTGAAAAGCCATTTGGGCAAAGTCAAATCTCGTTTGGTACCGAAAACTCTCAATTTCTTGGAAAAAAGTCGTCGCGTTGATGTGTGTGAAACAATGCTTTCAGACTACCAGGACAAGCTCAAATGCATCATTACGGGAGATGAGACTTGGATTTATGCTTAGGACCCTGAAACAACCGACCAATCAAGCGAATATCGTGCTAAAGGCGAGGCCAGACCGAAAATAGCACGTCAAAGTCGTTCAAAAATAAAGGTCATGATGACAGTTTTTTTCGATTTTCGTGGTGTGGTGCACTATGAATTCCTTCCACCTGGCCAAACTGTTAATAAGGAATATTGTTTGAGCGTTATGCGTCGTTTACGTGAAGCAATACTTCTAAAAACACCAGAATTATGGGCCAACAACTCTTGGTTTTTGCATCACGATAATGCACCATATCACACTGCACTCGTTCTTCGTGACTATTTCGCCAAAAATTCCACGCATATCGTTCCGCAACCACCGTATTCGCCTGATTTGGCTCCGTGTAACTTCTGGCTATTCCCAAAACTCAAGAGACCACTCCGGGGAACGCGTTTCGAGTCGATGGAGAGATAAAAGCTGAATCGAAGAAGGTGCTGATGGCTATACCGGAAATGGACTGTTTGGCATGTTTCGGGGATTGGAAAAATCGTTGGCATAAGTGTATTTCATCAAGAGGGGATTGCCTTGAAGGGAATGAAATTGATTTACAAGAATAAATAAAGATTTTTCATTTTACAACCAAATTCACTTTACCTTTTGCCCACAGTAGTAATTCATTTTCGGTTTCAGAATCAGAAATAATCCTCGCTGTTTGTTTGATAGGCTCCTATATAACAAAAATCCTCTTCTTAAATACTCGAAATTTAGTGCTATTCACTTTTTCCTCTATTTCACTTCACCTTTTCCAAAGAATTATTTGAATCATCTTGGTGAACGAAATTTTTGCCGCAAAATGCATTTTTAAATTATATTATTTTACCAAAAAAGTTCTGTTCATACGATGTATAAAACGGAATGATGAAAGAGTTGAGTAAATAAGACACCTTTTGACGCCAGCTAACAAATAAATTGACAAGATTGATCATGAATATTCAAGCAACAGTTTTAGAGAATTCTGATAAAAACTTTCTTTACGTAACCCATAAGTTTTATTTGCTTAAAGCAATTAACGGAGCGGAGTATTCTATAGGTATTTGCCTTTATTTTTGTACATAATTAAAAACGAACATATGTATTTAAAAATAATAATATTTCAGTTTTATATACTTATATTTACAGCATTAGAATTATAATGGCTCAAATTGGCCGTAAATCTAATGTTAATTTAGTAATGGATAATTTAGCATTGTGTGCCATCCTACATATGCGCTTTTCTGCATAGGTCCCATCTTGCTCAAATCGAAAATTGCCCATAAGCATGTCTACAATATCAGTCTATAATCATGACTGCAAAGCGCTTATCGTATACTGTTTTTAGCCGTTCAGAAGTGCAGGAGTTAACGCGCCACCAAACTCTCGAATTGGTTCTTGAATAGCTCAGCAGGTTCTATTTTTACTTACAAATTTTTTTCGGATTTGTGCTTTGGCATAGACCACAAATTTTCCTACCCAGTAGAGAATTGTTCGCTTTTCAGTGGAAAGATTACAACAAAACTCAACATATACGAATATAGTATACGTATATTTTGTGTGATTTTTTTAAACCCTTCTCACCAATCCTCAAATTTGTAGATGTATATTTTATTCTGGCCAGTATATAATCAAGTGTCTAAAAGCCAGTATACGAAGCTCTTCATACTCATAGTTTGTGGTCCTTCCTTATATTGCAGATACTGCTTTGCGACCGAGCATGAACTGAACGAAACACCGTACCCCGTAGTGAAGGTCGCCATTGTTCTCCAAAGTTGTGCCGAAAAAGGTTAGTAAAGCATTAAATCGTTGAATTTTACACGCGAAATGTCAAAGTGGGGTTTTCTATTACGTTGGAGTGTAGTAGTAGATGGATATTTGTTTGTGTGTATGGAAAACAGAATGCATACTTTAGTGTTGAGGTGGCTACGTGCAGAGCTCCGTCATCACGTATACGCCCAGTTGCACACTTTCGGAGGTGTTTTTATTTCCTTACAAATTATTTTGCATTGTTTCTCTTTCATTTTTTCATCATTTCTATGCTTCACCTTGCTGCTAGTTGGCTTTGTGCTTTTGTTTAATATGTCACGTGTTCATATAGTCTCATGCTGAGGCGTGATGGCGACACTAACTGACACTAATACGAGCATACAAGGCATTCATAAGAAAAAGTGAAAACATAAATAAATAAATAAATATGAAGCTCAAATGCCTGTAGTAAGTAGGAATTTATGTCGAATTCTTGACGTTGGCATGCCAATTTCTGTCACCACAACTAACAGTTTAAATTCGTTTTCTGCACCTCTTTTACATTTCTCTTTTAAACTTTTACTTTTGGAAATTCGGCGCTGCGAACTACCACCTTAAAAGCTTCTATTTTTGGTGCGCTTGCTTGTTTTTAGGTGTCAGCCTTTTCGAAAACACAACTACTCGACAAACCGTAAATTTGTTTCACGCAAGCCTTAAATTACACGCCAACTTACTACTCAACTAGTTATTACCAAAATCTGGTTGCATGTTTACGTTTAAATAAGCTACAGTAAATTGTATTGAGTCTTTGCACTTTCACGGTTTTCACTTTCACTTCCATTCCTACAAGTTTTTCGGTAATCTGTAAAAGTTTTGTCGCGTGCAGTTAAGTTTATTGACGTTTGCGCAATGAGTTGCGGTAATTAAATTGTAATTATATGGCAACTTGCGCTATTAACTGGCTGGGGAAAGTTTCTTGCAGTATGATCCGGTGAATGCAGGTTCGAGCTGCTGATGCACTACCCTTGAAATTTAAGAAGCTCTTCGAGTAAGTTGGAAGTATTTACAACGAAAATAATTCAATGCTGTTCATGGATTACGGAGTTGTTTAAGGAATATAGCAGAGATTTTGCATCAACTTACTTTTTGACGTGATAACGTCTTATAATTCGATTTAGCCGGCTGCAAGCACGAAAAAATGTGTCGTTACCTTGCTCAATCGTCGTTACCTTTCTCATGGTCGTTACCTTGCATGAACTGCAAGCGAAAGCGCGGAACGAACGACAAAGAGCACAATCGGCCCCCGCATTCGGCAACGTTCGACATCTGCACACGTACTTGAGTGAGCATACATATGTACATATGTATATGCGCATATGTACATACATAAATTCACATATTTGTATTTGCATATGCCTTCTTCCTGTGTGCATGGTAATGAACCATTTCTCTGTTGAGAATAGGACAAAATATCTATAAAACAAATAAAATTAGAATTTTGTTTTGAAAATTGCAACCATTACATCAGTATTTTCTTATGCCGTTGTCACGTTAAACTATCGTCAGTAAACTGACTTTACAGACAACCTCTTTTTTTATGATTGATTGACTTACTTTAATGAGAAATTATCCAGTAAAAGATAAAGATATAATATAGCAAAAAGCGAGCAATGGAAAACCATAGAGTGTATCTGACATTTGCAGTCAGCATAAAATTACGGCCTTTTGTTGACTGGAGAATAAAACAGCAATTGGCTTGCATTATTCAATATTCGTGCTGAAAAATCTTTTGTGTGAGCCGATACGTGAGAGCTCGCATTGCCCTGGCGAAGGATCTTTCGTCTTCGACGGCTAGTTTTCCTTAATTCTCCTAAAACTTCAGGCAAGTACATAGATTGCTGTGTACCACTCAGAATAGACTGCCGCCCATTAGCTTTGAGATGCTTCTTCCAAGAACAAGTTTTGTTTGGATGAAGCTCGCCTCGGAGCACCCATATTGCTGATAGCTACTTTGTTTCCGGCTCATATGCTTGGATCTAACATTCTTCACCTGTTACGATGCCATAGACGTGCTTTGACCCGCCGAGGCAGAATTTATTCCACATTTTTTTACGTCAATCGACATGAGTTCGTTTCTTGGGCTGTTGTCAAATTATGCGGTATCCAATGAAAGCAAATTTTCTTTGGTATTCATGAAATTCATTTAAGGATTTAAAGAAGGCATGGGCACATGCCTTCGCTATTTTGTATTCAATTATTAGTTAAAAATTGCAGAGACGTCCGAAGATATGTGTTAATGTGTTTCATATAACGGGTGATCAATCATGAGGTGCTTTTTTCAATAGTTAAAAAAAAAAGAAAAATGTAAATTATGTTCAAAACCTTTATTTATCATTTGAAAGGACATTCTTTGACATTTACTTTTTGAATATGACTTCATTCAAATGTTGGCCGCAACTACGCTTAAGGTGGTCCATTCTGAAGGTCCAATTTTCAATCACTCGTTCGAGCATTTCGACTGGTATGTCGTGAATAACACGCGTAATGTTGGCTTCCAGAGCTTCAATCGTAGCTGGTTTATCAGCATAGACCTTGGACTTCACGAATCCCCAAAGAAAAAAGTCCAAAGGTGTGATATCACAAGATCTTGGTGGCCAACTCACAGGTCCTAAACGTGAAATCAGCTGCTCTCCGAAATGACTTCTCAATAAAGTCATTGTTTCACGAGCTGTATGGCAAGTGGCTCCGTCTTGTTGAAACCAAATGTCGTAGAGATCATTAGATTCAATTTCAGGTAGCAAAAAGTCCGATATGATGGTACGGTAGCGAGCACCATTCACAGTTACGTTGCGGCCATCATCATTTTTGAAAAAATATGGACCGATGATTCCACCAGCCCATAAACCCCACCAACCCCGTTGTTTTCTCTGGGTGTAAAGGTAGCTCTTGAACCTGTTCTGGTTGCTCTTCATCCCAAATACGGCAATTTTGCTTATTGACGTAACCATTGAGCCAGAAATGCGCCTCATCGCTGAACAAAATTTTGCTCGAAAACAGCGGATCTTCTACAATCTTTTCAAGAGCCCAATCAGCAAAACGGTGACGTGCAGGAAGGTCATTTGGCTTTAGTTCTTGTACAGGCTGTATTTTGTATACTTTTAAATGAAGATCCTTCCGTAAAATTGACCAAGTTGCTCCATACGACAGTCCAAGTTGCTGAAAACGGTGCCGAATCGATTCATCGCAGTTTTCACGTACACTCTCTGCTACTGCCGCTATATTCTCAATGCTTCTTGCTGGACGTGGTCTATTCGGTCGAGAATTATCCACCAATGAATATTCGGATTCAAATTTGTTGATGGTATGTCGAATAGGGTTTAAGGCAGGCCGATTATGTTGACCATAATGCGGTCTAAGCGCACGAAAAACATTTGTCACAGAACACTGATTTTCATAATACAGTTGAACAATTTGTAGACGTTGTTGCGGTGTGAGTCTTTCCATGATGAAATGCCAAACGCTGTTCAACAAATCCACGATGACAGTTTGCCACAACTCGCGCGCGATCTGTAAAAAAAAACGCAAATGAAAAAAACTCCTCTTAATTGATCACCCTTTATTATGAAAAAGCGTTTGACACTGTTCAGCACAATAAGCTCATTGAGTTTCTACAAAACATGGATATGGATACAAAAGAAATTCAATGTATACGCAATCCTTATTGATAGCAAACTGCAGAAGTTAACATTAACAACGAAACTACAGACGCTATACCTATACTAAGAGGGGTTAGACAAGGATACTATTTAACATCTACTCCGAAAGAATCTTTCAAGAATCCCTCCAAGGATTAGAAACTTGCATTAAAGTAAATGGGACAAACATTAACAACATCAGATACGCTGACGACACAACTCTCTTATCAGACAGTCTAAGTGGACTACAGGAGCTAGTCAATGTTGTTACGCGTTGCAGTAAAAACTTCGGTTTAAAAATTAATATTAATAAAACTAAATATATGATTGTCAGCAGAAAAAACACCTCTGCTGACACAAGCTTAACAATTAATGACATGCTCATAGAAACAGTAAAAAATTTCAAATACTTAGGTTGCTGGATTAAGGAAAATTGGAATTCTTCAAAAGAAATAAAAGCTCGAATTGAAATTTCTAGGGCTGCATTCCATAAGTACGAAAAGGTTCTTAATAATCATGACTTCAATATTAAATTAAAAATTCGATTCGTTAAATGTTACGAGCTGTCTGTACTTCTGTATGCTATGGAGATATGGACCATTAAAATCACTGAAATGAATAAAATAGAAGCATTTGAAATGTGGATATATAGAAGAATTGTAAGAATATCCTGGACAGATAGAGTAACAAATGCTGAAGTATTGCGTAGAATTCAGCATGATCGACAATTACTAACCACCATAAAAAGAAGAAAAGCTGCGTATTTGGGTCATATTATGAGAAACAACAAATATCATGTACTTCAACTAATCTTGCAAGGAAAAATAGAAGGCAAACGAGGCATGGGCAGAAAACAACTATCCTGGCTGAGAAATACAAGACATTGGACTGGAATCGGCAATGTGGGAACTTTATTGGAGACTAGGAGAAATCGAGACCTTTATCATGAAATTATAACAAATTTATATTAAACGTAAAATATTTTTGTAATTCGATATTTAATTGTAATATATATTGTATAAATTGTATGATCGCCTATATTCGGAATCGAATTGGCAAATAAAGAAGAAGAAGAAGAATCCACGTCAAAAATTTTAATAAATCAATGTACCGCAATTTTAACAAGTTCGTCTTTTGTGCGAGATAAATTTTTTTAACTCATTCAAAAAAGTACAAATAAAGCTCGTAAGGGAAGGTTAGAAAATCCAACACCTTTTAATAAAGATAAGGAATCACAGCTCATCACAGGTAGTGCTGCAATGGCGCAAAATATAAAAGGCAACCCTCGTATAATGTTTAAGTCATTGGCTTACTCATACTTATATTCGCGCTTTCAAGGTTATGTGACCTTCTCCATCAACAGTCAAGGTGAAAAGAAATTTAACAATTTTATAAAGACAAAGGTTATAACCTTGCAAGCACAAATGATTGACAATTAGTAACACTGAATTAATTATGCGCTAACAGGCTGAGCTCTTCTTATCCAATTGTGGCAAATCTTCTTCCTTTAGTTAGTTTATCCAGTGACTAAATCTGTCGGTACAATTTTGGTCTATTCGCAATTATTTTATTTACTTATATTGAAGTCAAAAAAGCATGAATTCAAACTGATAATACATAGTTAAATAACTGTATATTTAAATTAAAAACTTACGTCTAACTAAACTAAAAGCTAGAGTTAAATAACACACAAAATTTTTCTTGGAACTGAGAAATCTATCAAGCTGGAACTCGATATCTCTTTAAAATTTCGAAGTGCACTTATCTAGATAGAAAGGAAAAGCGTTACGAAGAATTCCGGTAGGTGTAAGAAAATCAAGGGGAGCGAAGTGTGACTCGATGACAGATCTAATGAAATTAAGTCTTTCACCTGTCGCTTCCAATTTCCCTAGTTTCGCCTGCGCGTGGAGATGCTGCTAACACCGACTGGAGATTAAATACCTCTAAAAAAAGAGAAACTTCAGTGGAAGAACGGGGAACAAAATATACTAGGGGAGAATTCCCGAAAGCGAACTGTGTTTCAGGCTAGCAACCTCATCTCAGCACAAAAATTACTGCTACAAATCCAACAACAATTGGGCCTCGAATAAACAAGTCTAGAAGATATTGACTCTCGCAACGAATAATGGACTATGATATAAAAATCTCAACATGGAACATACGTACAATGTTAAAACCTAGATCATACGTACAACTAAGATCATATGGAATTACCATAGCATGCTTGCGTGATTATAGCCTTTTCCAAAGTAGAGACAGTACAAGAAGGCAATCAGCGTAGCCAAAAAAGAGAGCTGGAGGGAATTTTGTTCGTCAATCGAATCCACCAGGAATTCTGCTAGGCTCAGCCGTGTTCTTTCCAAAGACCGCTCAATGGCTTCTTGGGTTAAGAAATCTGATGGAACTTGGACTACTATGGCAGAAGAACCGCTAGAGCTTCTGCTAAACACGCATTTTCCGGGATGCAGCGCTCACGAAAGTGGGAGGTGAAATATTAGGCGGAGCCAATATAATCCACAGCATCTTGCAAATGAAATTATTACCAAGGAAAAGGTTGCATGGGCAATCAAATCTTTCTCACCCTTAAATCTCCGGGGCCAGATGGGATCATTCCAAAGATGTTACAGGAAACCTTGGACTGTATCCTACCATGGCTAGAGGAAATTTTTAAAGTGGGTTTAAACTTAGGCCATATTCCAGATAGTTGGAAACTAGTCAAGGTCGCCTTCATGCCAAAAGTAGGTAGGAGGTGACATGAATCAGCGTAGGACTTCAGGCCAATAAGTCTTTCGTCTTTCCTGTTAAAAACTTTTGAAAGACTTTTGGATATGCACCTCAGAAGCTCTTTGGAGGGCTCTGGTATATCGACTGCACAACACGCATACCTTAAAGGCAAATCTACGGAGTCAGCGCTTCACGAGGTAATCCGAACAATAGAGGGCTCTCTAGAGAGCAAATATTATACCATGGCGGCATTCTTGGATATAGAAGGCGCCTTTAACAATGTTGGTACAGATGGCATCCAACGGGCGTTGATAGGCCTAGAGGTGGACAGTTGCATTAGTAACTGGGCCATCTCCATTCTAGAAACCAGGACCATCAAAGCTAATATGGGTAATATCAACATAACCAAGAAGATCCACGGGGGCACTCTACAGGGGGGAGTATTATCCCCACTTCTTTGGCTATGGGTGATCAGCAAAATCTTGATAAAACTTAATGGAGGTGGGGTTAAAGGGGTTAAAGTAGTGGCGTACGCCTGCTGTCAGGACTGTCTCCCAATACGATCAGTGGGATCATCCAACGGGGGTTAGGCGAGCTTAACTCTTCTGTGGCCCAAGTTTAAGCCCGCGTAAAACAGAACTTATGCTTTTTACCACCAGATAGAAGGTACCAACTTTTACTCTACCAAATATCAACGGACAAACTCTTTCACTATCACCCAGTAGCTGGAAGTTAAATGTCGAAGAACGGGTAAGGAAAGCAGAAATTGCTTTATATGCCTGCAAACGTATGCTTGGAAGAGGATGAGGCCTTGAACCTAAGCATACATTATGGCTGTGTAAGGCGGTTATACGATCTATTTTATGGTATTGTTCGGTAGTTTGGTGGAAAGCTCTAGGGAGAGAGTACAATTCCAAATTACTCGGCAGAATACAAAGATCAGCCTGTGCAATAACGCTCGGTGCAATCAGATCATGTCCTAGAGAGTCTCTCAAATCACTGGCACACGTTATTCCAATAGACCTACATATAAAGAAGACGGCAACCATGAGTGCATTTAGGTTAAATGAAGTGGGTCGCTGGAAAGAAAAAACTTATGGTCACGCTAGTCTATTATTGCGACAAGCTCAGCTAATCACGTTGAGGACTGACCACATCGTCCCGATGGTAACGTTCAATAGGGATTTTGCCACACTCTTTCCATCTAAGGAAGAATGGAATAAGGGATTCTCTCTAAACACCTTCGATACCACAGTCTATACAGATGGCAGTAAAATGGATTGTGGTGTTGGAGCTGGTATATATTCTCATAGACTTGGAATTGAAAAATCTGTGCGTCTCCCTAATACCAGCAGCGTCTTCCAAGCGGAAGTACTAGCAATTGGGGAAGTCTGTAGGTTACTAATCCCAGATTTCTCTTTTAAGGGCAATATCGCTATTCTTTCTGCAATACAGGCAGTGGACGCGGCTATAACAACCTCTGAAGTGGTGGAGCAAAGTAGGAATAGCCTCACCAACTTGAGTGAAAATCATAAAGTAACCTTAATTTGGGTCCCGGGATACCGGAACATAGAAGGTAACGAAAAAGCTGGTGAACTGGCAAAAGGGGCATCTGCCATGCAAGCGGGAGAGCAAGGAACGATCTATGTACTTTTTAAAGACTTCAAGTTGATCAATGGCAAATGGAATGAGAGAGTGGGATACGATCAGAAAATTTCAATGATCTTAGTGCTTAATTTAGAACCATATTTTACACGTTAGATCCTTTCGATTAAAAATGTATGGTATGGCCTCCAAATAATTGCAGCATTTTCCAACCTATAGCGCACGTTAATAGCAACTTCAGGTTGTAAGTCTCCGTAAAATTTGAGCTATTCCATCGCACCAAGCCTAAGATAGAATATGATTTTGTCAAGACGAAATTAATGTAACGATTAAATGAAAACGACTCTCAAAAATTACATCAAAATCTTTGGATTTTTCAACAGATTGAAGTACAATATTAGATATGCTATATATATATATATAATTGGCGCGTACACTTCTGTTAGGTGTTGGGCCGAGCTCCTCCTCCTATTTGCGGTGTATGCCTTGATGTTGTTCCACAAATGGAGGGACCTACAGTTTCAAGCCGACTCCGAACGGCAGATATTTTTATGAGGAGCTTTTTCATGGCAGAAATACACTCGGAGGTTTGGCATTGCCTGCCGAGGGGATTAGATATGCTATGGAATTATGAAAAACAGTAGGGATTTTTGAAAAAGTGACATGATGATATTTTTTGATATTTAAAGAAAGCCGTGATTTGTGACACCTCGTCACAATTTGTTTACATCTGCTTGAGGCCTACATGCATCCGTTGGACTATGTGCATCTGAAAATATTTCTCCCCAGCATATAACTCCTCAGCATAAAACAAAAAATTAGCGAATGAAATCTGGTTGATAAGTAAGACAAAAAGCAGAAAACCTAAAACACTTCCCTGAGGCACTCTAGAGCAGGCACTGATGGTTTCAGAGGACTAAATGTTTCAATTGGGACTACACAACGCTTTCCGCATAAATACCATTTTAACCACTACAAGAAAACAGAGTGGAATCCAAGCGAGTATAATTTATACATATAAAAAAATGTTAAAAAAAATCGCGTAAACGCAGTCGAATGGCAAGATCTGACACTGTGGAGCATACAGTGTCGAATCGTTGCTCATTGCACGAAACTAAGTTTTTGTAGCAAAGGACATCTGTTGGATGGTTTCAAAATGATTAGAAACTGTCGATAGCGTAGAAATTGGTCGATAATTACTTACTTCAGAAAACGGTTGAAGGAGACAAAGCGTTATGTTACATATTTTTACGAGATATGTTTGTGGTGTACGAATTAATTTTTCCCTAAAAGCTATTTATCCAGCTCAACGACATTTTTTTAATGGATTCATGTTTTGTAGGAATATTTAAAGGCATGCCATTTATGGGACCTATTTTTACATATTATATTTTATACTCAGGGAGTTTGTTTTTATTTTGCGTATGAATCACATATTTTTCTCAAAGTGATACTCACCCAATCGCAGGATATTATAATTACTGCAAATGGTCTCGTCCGTCAATCATATTCGACTCTTATGAAATAGACAGTCGTTCAGCCGAGAACATCGCGGCTGTGGCTGCCGATTCCACTGAGAACGAAGAAACATCAACTATACGACGGGTCACGCAATTGGCCATCAGCAGACAAATTTTAGTGATAGACTTACACACATACCTATGTTCCCGTACAAAGCAAATCGTGCATTAGATATTGCCTGCTGAGTGTAAGTCAAATGTGAACTATCCTCAATCTCAACAACGCACAGCGCGATTTTGTGCCGAAAATCATCATGAGCGACAAGACGCATTTCCATTTAAGCGGAAAAACCAAATCTTTATTTTTGGAGCATCCAAATTCGCATCTAATGCACGAAGAGTCTTTAGATCCACTCAAAGCCCCTGTGTGGTGCGGCGATTGGATCGTATTTTTTTTGAGAAGGCTATTGGACGCTATTTTGAGGACAGGGACATGATAAACGACTTCTGATTCGCGGGATTGGTTCATCGGTTTTTGGTGCACATGTGGCATCAACAAGACGATGCACCCTCACACACAGCACAGGCTCAAATGGATATTGCCATTGCATATTGACGGAAAGTCATAGAAAATGCAAAGAAATAGGCTCCAATATGTGTCAACACTGGCGGCAGCTACCAGATAGATGTCATCCTATCCAATTAGCAGAAAAGATTATAAAGATTTCTTTCACTCAAAATCATAATATTATTTAGTAAAAAAAGTTATTCAAAAATCCAATTTGATAATTAATTTGTATCAGAAAGTAGATAATAAAGACGGAGAGCAGAGGAAGAAACCAATAACCTACTTCAAAATAAAAATAACGTGGATTGAATTGATTAAACAGCTGATAAAAAATTTCGATAATATTTAAATAAAAGAGAAGTGAAGATAAGCCTGTGATGCATTAACAGATTAATTGAAGCATTTAAAACAAATCACACCACTCATTGCATTAAAAGTAATGAATAGCACTTGACTGGGGACTTTGCAAGATTATATCAACAGCTATTAAACAAGTATCGGGTAGTGTTTTAGCTGCATGAGAACTATCGATATCGATAACTATGATTCGACAACTGAGAATGGCAAACTGTGTTGACATTTCTGATCCTTAAGCTTTGGTAAGTCATCATGAATCGTTTAACGCCAGAGAAAAGCTTCCAAAGTGTGGAAATTCACTTTGAAAAAAAAAAAAAAAATAAATCTGCTCGCTAAGTTCATAGAGTGAAATATTGAAGCTGACGCTAAAATATCGATTCGTCGTCGCTTGTGCCTCATTAGATTTATTATTCAGATTTATTGGAAAAGTAGTCAAAAATTGGATTGATCGAATGAACCATGTAACTCGTAGCCGCGGCGAATGTATGTATGTCGGATATCATATTAAAAAACTTAAGAACATGAAATTATGTACCATATTAACAAAAAAAAAATCATTCCAACAATATTTCTATTTTGTATTATCATTCTAAGTTGTCATGCTCTTAAATAAACACTCTTTATATTCAGACACTTATGCGAAAAATGCCCAATTACGCAAATATGTAGTACCTTACCTTATGCTAAGCTTAATATAGCAACTTCGAACTCTTCTACCTAGTTGCTGTCAATCAGTTTTACCAGTTGAATCACTCAACCTGTGGAAGTGCAGGAAGTCCATCATATTTCATTGGACAAAAACTTTAATTTATCAATGTCAAAAGCAGTGCGTATGAATCAACATAAAAGTCAATGGCAACATAATGTTTATGTCTTTTCATTCAGTAGGCATTGTAGGAAGAATTCATTTGGTTTGAAACGTAATTAATGACTTTTTGTAGCACCTGGGTAAATTTTCAAATATTCGTTGCGTCTTTACCTAAAAAGAAGTTGGAAGAATTAAGGAAACAGAAATCAGAGGAACAACGTACACTTACAGCGGCTTTTGCTATTGTAATTTAAATTAAAGGCAATGAACTTGTGCAGTTTTAATGATTGCGAATATAAATTTAAACATAAAGTGCTACTGAACTACTTTTTGATGATATAATTGAAGTGATATGCCAGCTCAAGGACATACTACACTTGAAGTATACCAACTCTTTAGTCTGATGCTCAAATCATTCACAGGATCCAAAATGTTCAAATGCACATTTAAACTTCGCTTTAATAATTTTCTTTATATAAAAATAGGTTTTGAGGAATTCGTTTTCTATTTTATAATTCTTGTAATGCTGAAATGAATAGAAGGCAGTTCTGATGTGGGTGTGAAAGCAAATTGTATTCAACAAGAAAATAAAACGTTTAGAGAAAATTAATAGTCTGTAAATAAATTAGTACATTTTAATAAAATGATTTGGACAAATTAACCTTTTTAAGTTTATCCTTCTTTTTTGTTTACTTTTACTTTTCACTTTTGCTTTGACTATACTATAGCTAATAATAAACAACCGTAGATTAGCGCGTAAAATTCTGTCCCAACTAATGATACCTACATACATACAGTCACTCATAGGTAAAATGATGCAGCAATCACTAATGGCGATATTAAGCTAAAATTATGCAAATGTATAGTCCCACCAATTGGATTTTTGCTATTTTTATTTAATTACAAATGTTTATGTATTTTGGAGAGAAAACACATTATACGAGTATTGTCTAAAAATAACAAAAGCAAGCATGTAAAGTATCTATACCTAAATATGAAGCCAAACTAAAAGTAAGTGCGTGACTTTTAGTTGCATCAAAGTTGTGCCAAATTTTATATACGCAGAAAATGAAATTAGTGTCTAGCAATAAAACAGTGATATTTAACGCTAAATGGTCGCGATCGCGCACAAGAAATGAATGAAAGAGTCGCCAAACATCTGTTAGAGTGCGTGAAATAGTATTAAATCACTATAAAAATGGTAAAACCCAAGAAAATCTCTGAAATGGTTAAATTTAGTCCCTGCGTTGCTCAATTTGGAATTATGCGAATATTTTTCGAATATCGATAGATATTTGACTGTTATGAGAATCTGTGTTCGGTTCTAAAAGGTTTTTCAATTGGCGCGGGTCGTTTTTGGCGCCCTGTGGCAGCCATTTTGTTTTGGCTTGTTCTGTCAAATCTTTTGTTTATTATTCAGTTGTTTATGCCAAATCATTATGGCAAGTTACACGATTGAACAGCACGTTCAAATGATAAAACTTTATTATCAAAATGAGTGTTCATTAACGCAAACGTTGCGCGCATTGCGCCCATTTTTCGGTAGACGTGGTGGCCCTTCCAATTTCTTATGTCCCATATTGAACCATATGGACCTAGACGACATGTGGTTCCAGCAGGGTGGCGTTACGTGCCACACAGCAAACTCCATTTTATTCCATTTCAACATCTACCCGCCCTTATTGAAAAACTCTTTAGATAAAGAGATACCTAAATATCAAACTCGAAACCAATATGACCCCAAAAAGGCGCTAAAAGTGGAATGGCAAAAAATGTGTCCTGAATATTATAAGAAATTGGGGGAATCGATTCCAAAGAGACTCCAAGCTCTTAATGCTAAAAGGGGATACCCCATAGTTTTTATTAATATAATCATCATCATCATTATTACGAAGGATTTAGCTCTGCGCGCTAGAAGATCCATTGCACCCTTCATGGATTTAGAGTATTTATCTGAGCCCAGCTTCCTCAATCAATTTTAGTATTTGTGTTCTTTTATGGAAATTTATTTCTTCCACAGATAAAATATGTTTACCCAGGTGTTTGTCCTGTTTATGCATCAGTGCTGGGCATGATGCCAGCACATTTTCGGCTACAATATGTAGTTGTAAGCAATGTCTTCTTCGGATTGCATAACTTTGGCTGTGAGTTGCCTGTTTAGTTTGTGTTAAGTTTTTTCTACTAAACCATATATCGTGAATGTTCGAAACTATTTTTTCTTTATATTTTAAACGAAAGCATGTTTTATTTCAAATTGTGAGCCACGGTATGTATTTTTGAGAACAATTTTTATATACGTATAAGTATAATATTTAGTGCTGAAAAATTGTGTGGTTGTTTAGATCCCCCGTTGATGCTGTATCTGTAAGACTTATAGGTCTTTTATAATACATCCACTGGTTGGAAGTTATAAATTTCAAAAGCAACCTAAAACTAATAACTCGGAAGATAATGGCATTAAGTTTAGCTATATATGCATATATTTATAATTAAAATTAAGACTTAGACACAATAATAGTAAGAACTTAAATGGAATACACGAGATCCGGTTTGATAGTGGAAATGAGCGAGGCAGAGAAATGATAACCGTCCAATCAGGAATTGAAATCCGGAGCCCCACAGCAGTAATAAGGAATAGCCTTAATGAAAACAAGAATATTTGGGACAATATACATATGTAATATGTATTTAGGGACAATCGGAATTTGATGCCAATTAGATCTCATCAACCATTACTCTACAAACCAAGGCATTGTAGAGTGTTAATTTCTATGGGTCTATAATAAATATACAATTTCTAGCCGCGAATAATCAAAAATCCAGCATCTACTATATTTTTCCACTAAGAAATGGAGGCATATCTTGATGTACCGCGTAATATTAAAGAACGAAACCGCAGTTTTGTGAGATGAAATAGAGTCAAGTTTGCTATATGCGTGCTCAGAGTACGAGGCACATCGTACAATGGGTTATTTTATTTTAATTTAATTTTAATTTAATTTAATTTTTTGTTAGTTTCAATTTCAAATTTTAAGCTGCGTGGAATATTTTAATTAATTAAATTAAACGGAATTACGAACGATGTGCTATGTAGCAGGAGCCAAGTCAATAAACTTCAGCATTATTTTAAGCCTCATAATTGCCAAGTCAAGCGACAGCGTTGGACAAATAGCTGCGGGTTTTCATTAGGAGACTCTTTGCCGAGGTTTAATATACAATAACACAGGTCTGCGAAATTTAACTTTTTTCAGTTTCTAGAATGGCTGTACCTGTTTCTTGTAGTGTTTTATGCGCTGAAAACGAATCTGATCTTCAAAATGCTCCCTCACGTCAGGATTTTTGGTAAATGAAGCCTAAAAGGTCAAAAAATGGCCATTTTAGCCATTTTTGATAATTTTTTTGGGATAGAAATTTTTTTTTTCAATTTTCGACGAAAAGGTCGCATAGTACAACTCTTTAGCTTTAAAACCCATTTTTTTAAATTATTGTACGATTTTTTTAAAAAAAGTTATGACATTTTGAAATTAACAGTTTCAGTTACGCCAATAGACGTTATACCAAACGTATACGAATAAAATGGCCAAAAATATTGAACGAAAAACTATAAGGAGTTCGGTGTGGCGCTTCTTGTTTATTATGTATAAATAAGCATATTTCAAAGGAAAATGAAACAACTTAGATTTAACAAAAGGCATTAAAAACAAAGATGATTATAGGTGGCTTGCAAGGGGGGAGTTAATTATATTTATTTAATTGAATTTCAGGCATTTTACGAGGGGTGCCTTTTATTTGGCAGGATTTGGTAACCCTGGTGTTGCAATCTGGCAACTGACAACTGTATCGCAAAGTTTGACATTTTTTGGCTTTTACGTACTCAGAACGTTTTGAAATACCAGCGCTATTTGTGTTGTTTACATAAACTTAAAAGATTCATCTCGGTCCAAAAATGGAATTAAATCGTGAACATTTTCGTGCGATTATTTTTTACAACTTTCGACGTGGATTAACTCAGCAACATTGCATGGATGAACTTAATTCATTTTTTGCCGATGAAGCTCCATCAAGGACCAGTGTTTATCGATGGTATGGTGGATTCAATCGTGGTCGTAGTTCACTCCAAGACGAATTTCGTGAAGGTCGTCCAAGAAGGTCGTCAGTTGTTGTTCCGAAAACCATTGATGCTGTGCGCGAACTGATATTGCAAGATCGTCATGTGACCTATCGTGAGATTGAGACAATCTTAGGCATTAGTGGGACTAGCATACATTCAATATTGCATAAACATTTGACTGTCAAAAAAATTTGTTCGCGTTGGATCGCACACAATTTGTCAATCGCTCAAAAAAAGGCTCGTGTCGATTGGTCGAAGGAAATGCTCAAAAAATACGATCGCGGGGCTTCGAAACACGTCTATGACATCGTGACAGGTGATGAATCATGGATTTACGCGTATGAGCCCGAAAGTAAACAGCAGTCGACTGTATGGGTGTGTCAAGATGAGCCAAATCCAACAAAAGTTGTTCGCGCACGAAGCACTTTCAAGCAAATGGTCGCCTGTTTTTTTGGAAAAACTGGACATGTCGCAACCGTACCACTAGAACAACGCAGAACAGCAAATTTTGAGTGGTACACAACCATTTGTTTGCCAGTTGTCTTCCAAGAAATTAGGAAAACCAATCGCCAAAGACGGATCACTCTTCACCAGGACAATGCGAGCTCTCACACATCGGCTCAAACAACTGCATTTTTGAGCACTCAAAACATCGAATTAATGGGTCATAAAGACAATTTTTTTGAAATACATTTTTTGAATTTCTAGGCAGTTGAGGTTATCAGTCGAATATTCGTCCACAGCCTCGTAGGCTCATACTTAGCAGGTCTAAGTGCACCAACATTATCGCCTAAAATCCAGTTATAGTTCAGGAATTTCAAGTTTACAAATAATAACACACAACCGAACTACTACTTTATTCTAATAAAAGCTCTTACAAAATAACTTAAAGGACGGAAAACTTTTGTCTAGTTTTCTTCGTCCGCTTGTAAAGACATAAGGCCATCTGCTATTTTTTTGTATTTTCAAATCCTGCTGTTATTAAGTCAATCTAGGTGTAGGGTACACAACTGTGCTGCGAATATTGACCCTGGCCGAGATAACCACTACCTCTCGCAGTACGTGTTTGGGAATTGAAAATGCCTTTCCAGCATACAACAATGAGTCAAACCAACTTTCTTAATTTTATTTAACAAATTCAATCGCATGCCACCAGTTCATAGAATCAACTGTTAATAAAACTTTAAGTGTACGCTTTAGTATCCCTCCACGCTGATTTCAAACGTGAATTCATTGCTAATTTCCTGGAAAATGTCGCCATATTTCCGTTACAAATGTAAACGCACATACGCTATACACTCATGCACATAAACATTTACATTTAGAAATGATTAAATTGAGTGCAATTTGCCTTGAATACTCATATGGATTTAAACTAATTTCGAAGGTTTTACAAATATCCAGAACATGAGTGAGAATATTTTATATATTAATGTACGAGTATATCGGTATATTTATTCATTTATGCACACCTACACTTGTATGATTTTCCCCACTGGCATGAAAATAGAGTAGAACTTTCTCGATTCGGTACGATGTGGAAATTTTACACAGCCCCAAATAGAAATAAAAATAAGAATTCTCAATAGATACAATTCGCAGATAAGTGAAGAACATAGCCATTCAACTTCTTGAATATTGGGAAAAGTTTTAGAAATGATGATATCTTTAAACGTTAAAGTAGTCGTGCTATTCTCTTCCTTGCCAAATTTGAAGTTGTCTAGTCAATCGTTAATTATATTAGTTAAATGATAATTCATGGCAGCAATATAGGCCTTGCTTGAGAATAATCTATGTTCCACATTTTTATTATTTATTTATTTTCCATTTATTTTTTTATTTATTTTTTATTCCATAGTTACTTTTTGAATATCGTCACCGCAGCGGTAAAAGTTGCTACTTCAAATCTTTGGCCAAAACAACAAAAACGTAGTTATTATTTAGAACTTGAATCTTAAGCGAAAATAATAATTTTTGTGGGGCCAATGAATAGTTAATATAGTGCAGAGGGTGAAAAAAGCTATTTTGAAATTTGGACACTAATACAGTGGGCCAAATCAACTTCAAACATTAGTTTCCATGCGTGATAGTTGGGACCCCAAGAGGACTTAGCTCAACATCACGCGCGCAACCAAGGGGGGCTTTTGGAGTTTATTTCATGTGATTAAAGCAGTTTTATTAGAATCACCTTACATAATTTCATAACTATTCCAAATCGAAATTTTTAGGTAATTGTAAAGAATGATTGTCATGCACATTATTACATAAAACAAATGGCTGTTTACAATCAAAACGCCTTTTTATCTTAACATTTTCTTCTGCGACTTTAATCAAGTGAATCAAAAATTATTATAGGTATGACGAAGTAGAATAGGTCTTAATTTTCAAGTACCCTTAATGTTGGCAAACATTTTTTTCAATTCAATAACTTTATTTATTTATTTCAATGACTTTATTTAAATAAGCTGTACAAAATAAATTAAAAAAATTTGCTTGCTCTGTCTACCCTGCCTTCTGTTCGCGTACTGCCTTTTTTCCTACACGGCTTTCGATTTCCTATGTTTCTCCCGTTTTCTTCTTTTTTCATCAACCAATCACCGATCGACACGTATTTCAGTGTTGCTTTTGAGCCACAGTGGGATCTATCCTGACCGTGCTGCCAGACTGTTCATAACACTTAAGATAAGAGAATTATTTAGCAACGTCTTTTCTTAAAATATAATTTAATTATTCTTAATAACTAGTTTTTGATAAAATATTTGGCTATAATCAAGTGAGAAGGTAAGATGTCACTAGAGCGGTTGAATGTGACTCCGCAAGCTAAGAATTTAGAAAAAAATTGCTGCGAACAAGCAACAAATTATTCAAAATAGATCGTGATACTGAGTGCCCTTATTTGTTCCTTTGTGATTTGTATTTTTTTATATATAAGTATATAATTGGTGCTTACACCCTGTTTGGGGGTTTGGCCGAGCTTCTCTTACTATTTGTAGTGTGCGTCGTTCCACAAAAGGAGGTACCTACAGCTTCAAACCGAATCCGAACGGCAGATATTTTTTATGAGGAGCTTTTTCATGGCTGAAATCACTCAGTGGTTTGCCGTTGCCTGCCGAGGGGCGACCGCTATTAGAAACAACTTTTTCTATTGTTTTGGGGTTCGACACGCATCAGCCATTTATATTTAATAAGTTTTCATTAAAAATAATTTTGTCTTGTCGTATTACAGTTTTTTTAAGAAGCTTGAGAGAATTATATACAAAACTCCCTCCCCCGAAGAAGAAAATCCTGTTTGGGCGCCTGCTCCACATTATCACAATCATTTCTCAGTGGGTGAAAGTGTTTAAAATCTAACGACACAATGTTTTTTTGAACTTTTTAACACCTTAACACTTATCTGATTCTATATTTTTCCCTTTTTATATGAAAAAAATTTCCTCGGTCTAAGGTGAGTTGTGCACTCAAAAGTTTAATAGGAGATATTTTTACAAAGTTGGAATGGAGCCACTGCAGTGGTGAAAGTAACGCAAGACATTCTCGATTTGAGCTTGAGACAAGAATTTTAAGCCTACGTCTCTCCTATGCCTTTTTCCAACAGTGATCGCGGGACCGTTGCTAACCAGTCAAGCTAACCTAACATCCATTTCATTTTCGATCATTTTTAGGTCTGTTCGTTCGCGTGAGCTTTGCATAAATGTATATGTGCATGAGTGTTGAAATGTGTTATATACATACATACATATAATATGTATATGCCATTGGTAATACGATTTATTTATTTTAATAATATAAATGCATACTAGGAAAAAATGGGGAGTGGAACCCAGAATAACACATTGGCTCTACACAGCAGTGGTTATGCCAATTCTCCACTATGGTATCGTAATATGGTGGGATGCCCTTCAGAAGGGTGTGAACATCAAAAAACTTGACAAGGTTCAAAGACTAGCATCTGTTCTGATAACCGGCGCCATGTCAACCACACCATCGAAAACATTATATGCGACACTAAGCTGCCTTCCGGTAGATCTGCAGGCAATATATTATATAACGCCCGCAGCGCGGCAATAAGGCTGAACACTCTAAGTAAGTGGTTAAATAAGAGCTACGGTCACGGCAAAGTCCTGGCTGGCACTTTGCGGCTTCCCGGACTGGTGGACTATGCACTCCCGCCTATACTTGTCATTACATCGTTTACGACCCTCCTACCCTCAAGGGAAGAGTGGGAACGGGACGATGTGAGACAGGGCGATAAAATCCCTCACAAAACAGTCGACAACCTCCAAGGTAGCCATGAAATGCCGCAAAGCTCTTAACGAGATGGTTGAGTCATTTCACCTAAAGGTAACATGGATTCCTGGCCATCGCGACACTGAGGGTAACTGTAGAGCCGATGAACTCGCGAGGCTCGGCACTAAATTGACTGATGAGTGCATAGACAATGACATAGGCATTCCCTTACAAACATGTAAGCTACTCATCCTTGAAGAAATTGTAAAGAAAGCAAACGAAAGATGGCGCAATGAAGCCACCTGCAAAATCGGCCGTCAACTGTGGCCGACTCTAAATGCTAAACGCACAGAATCTCTGCTAAGCGAAAATAAACACAGTCTTAGTTGGAAGATCTCAGTTCTACAGAAATCAGAGATATTTTAAAATGTTTGAAAAGCACACACTGGTTTTAGGAGAGACAGGGACTAGCTCCCCACGCGGCATCACAATGGGCTATGAGCCTGAGTGTGTCCCACAGGACAACCGCTTCAACCTAACCTAACCTAATACAGACTAGACAAAAATGTAACGAAAAACAAGCTAAATTTGGCAGCAATCAATATAAACCCAATATTAAGCAACAAACTTAGTTTTGTGTTACAAAATTAGATTTAGATAAAGCGAAATCAAGCAGGCTGGAATTAGGTAATGAATTATCAACACTGATTTGACGGCAAAGTTTTACTGTCATACTTATATAGCTATATACTTATATAGATGTATATTAGGGCGGGTCGATTTAAAAATCGCTCATTGCTCTGTGAAAATCGTATTCTAGGGATCAAAATAAGAAACTTTGCCGAAGGAACCATACCTCTAAAACGAATTCTGATGTCACCCAATTTGGGTCGAACGAAAAATCCCAAAATCCAAATGTACGTATGACCGACCCCCACTAACTTTGGACGGCCGATCCACCCATGCCAGTGGCACACCCCCTGGAACTCCTCTGGGGGGTTCCCCATACAATTATTTCAAAATATCACCATTTTTGGCCTTTACATGAGAAAAGAAACTAGAAAGTTCGACCCAAATTGGGGGACATCAGAATTCGTTTTAGAGGTATGGTTCCTTCGGCAGTTTCTTATTTTGATCCCTAGAATGTGATTTTCACAGAGCAATGGGCGATTTTTTTGCCCCCCCACAAATCGACCCGGCCTAATATATATATATATCTTTATATATATGTAGTCGTCATTTACACCCCTTTTCGGGCCCAATTTGTCCTGTGCGTCTACAAATGAAGCCGTCTCCGAACAGCAAACGGTTTTTATGAGGAGCTTTTCATGGCAGAAAAACACTCGGAAGAAATGCGCTCTTCGAAAAAACGTGTTCTACCATTTCGTATTTCGTGTCCAGGGTTTCGAACCTGTGCACTTCCAAATGGTAATTCACCAACCAATTCGACTATGGTGACCACCACATACTTATAAGTTAAGTTAAACTTTATAAGTTAAAAATTAAAGCTAAGTTTGACTGAATGGCTGCGTTGTTTGTTAAGTCTGGATGTATGTGTTGATATTCAAAAAACCACTACATGAATTAATGCCTTACATATTAAATTTAATGAACTCAATAAACTTATTTCATTTCCATAAATCAATCAGCTGCAGGACCACCACGACAAGCAATACAGCGCAACAAATTTAAATCAAGTACAAATTTATTTATATTAATATTGTGCAATACATATTTACATACAGACACTATATAGTGTTACATTTAAATTAATGTGGTCAGCCGACCGGCAATTTGCGACTGGTAACATGTTTTAACTGAATTGGATTAATTTCATAATTTATTATATTTTGCCAAGTTAATATATTTGCATGATATGATTGTCCGCCACATTTACATATTTCTTATATTCCACATACACGCAGATCCATATAAGTGTCAATATAGTATGTATAAAAAGTGCGGTATCGTAAAAAATTCAGATTTGTATACTCCGAGGAATACCTATTTTCGTCAGTGTATCTTTTGTTGGACTAAAATTTCAATATGTTATATTTATTAGTTAGTGAATTACAGATGCAATTTAAGTAATATTGATAAAATGTATTGCATTTTTTCAAACTTGGCGGCCGTTGCATATCGGAAAAAATCCAACTGAAGGAAATCTAGAAACTATTTTTACCATACGAGTTTTTTTCCTGTCGGCTATGAAAAAGTTAATTCAATTTCTTTGTCAGATAAAGGTTGTTTAAGTAAGATTTTATTTTCCAACAAAAACAAAATGTCGAAATTATTATTATTTTTTCCATCATGTTTCCAGTCGAAGGCATTTATGTATGTAAAACTATATCCATTATATGCCAACTGCGACATTTCTTGCAATACATAATCCGCGTACCAATATTTTCTATGAACTTTCGCCATGATTTGGTCTGTAATACTATTTATAGCGCGTGTAGTTTGTTCCTTATCTCTGGAATCGTCATTCATTATTTACTTTTCACGTCAACTCCAATGAAATCCCAATAGTGGACATTATGGTAACTAAGAATACCGTCTTTGCCGAACTAAGACGCAGCTGTTAACAGAATTTCTTTAAAGAAAGATCCATCAAAGACGCTAACATCAAATATTCGGCGAGTAGGAAGCCGTAGCATGTATGCATTACGTGCCCGCGACTACGCCCATTCGTAGAGTCCGTAACGCATTAGGATGTCGACATCTTTTTTATTGGTATATATTGCCATGCTCACAAGCAGCGATCAAAAAAATCCAGTTCACGAGTCAAGCCACTCAGCCAGAAGAAGAAACAGGCCGTTGTGGGCCATCTACTTCAGCTTATCTCATCAGCTTATTGTATAATTAAAAAGCGTTCCACTTTAAAGATAATTTAGCTGAGATACATACAGATATAATAATAAACAGAATTTTTGTTGAATAATAAAGCAATAGGAGGATGGTTCCTTATGTAGAAGTCCACGCAAGTGGGGAGAGTTACTGATCGCCATTCACTTGGGAGGGGCCAGGACGATTTTTCTGCATATGGTTCAAGCAGCTCACAACTTCCGGGATTAACCCAAGTATCCTCTGGGTAGCTTCCGAACACCCGTTCGGGAGTGAGATAGCAGCGCCATCAGAATTGGGAAGAACCTCTCCGAGCCGTTTGATACCAAACGAGGTATTGATATTGACATTATCGGCCTTAACAGCCGCGCTGTTAGTTCTGCCTTCTCCAAACTGGATAAAGAGGAAAAGCGAATGGGTTTGGTGGTGAACGAGGGTGAAACGAAGAACCTCCTGTCATCAAACAAACAGTCGGCGCACTCGCGTGTCGGCACCCACGTCACTGTTGACAGTTATGATTTCGAGGTTGTAAAAGACTTCGTATATTTATATATATATATAATTGGTGCGTACACCCTTTTTGGCCGAGCTCCTCCTCCTATTTGTGGTGTGCGTCTTGATGTTGTTCCACAAATGGAGGGACCTACAGTTTCAAGCCGACTTCGATATTCGATAGCCGAACGGCAGATATTTTCTTTTTTATGAGGAGCTATTTCATGGCAGAAATACACTCGGAGGTTTGCTATTGCCTGCCGGGGGCGACCGCTATTAGAAAAATGTTTTTCTTAATTTTGGTGTTTCACCAAGATTCGAACCAACGTTCTCTCTGTGAATTAACCCATTTGCGGCAGCTGGTCGATTTTTCGACCACCAAGTTCGGGCTTCAATATCTCAGAAACTAAATGTAAATTTATTGATCAGTTTTCACAAGTTTTAAATTTGGAATTTAGTTAATTTCTAGAGCATAATTTTTTAAGAAAAAAAGGTTCAGGGCAGATTTTTGTAAAAGAATGAAATTATCACTATTTTTACGTGTTTTTGTGCAGATGAAAAAATAATGAAAAACAAAAAAACAAATAATTGTTACTAATTTATTGTGAAGAGAAAAGATAAAATTAAGAGAATCAAAAAAGTAATATATCGATATTGCAATAATTATTACTGTTTCATGGACGTAAACTTTAGTGGTCGATAAATCGACCACTGGCCAGGAACTGTCATGTAGGATAGAACAAAATCTAGCAATATTTTTTTCTTATTGAAAGAGATGGAAGTGATTATCTTTGTGATATAGGAAAGGTACTACCCCTGCAGGGAAAATCACTACTAGTGAACCAAAATTCTAGTGCAGCACTAGTACCTTACCTCCAAAACCGAACCTGTCCTATATTGGATGGTACGGGACTATTAGAAAACACCTACAAATGGAACTTGTTCTCATTTGTCTAATATCGAACTAGGGCGGAACTATCCTAAAAGGGATGCAGCGGTGTGGAAGCAATCAAATTGGAAGAAATGTTTCCTGAAATTGGTAAGCAATCAATCCTTTTTGTATACGTATATATATTTGCACTATTTTGTAGGCTCAAAATCCCCCTATGATCTCTTTACATTGTTTGTTGATAATAATATTATCACAAATATTACCCCTTTCACAAATGAGTATGCAAAGCAACACAATGCTCCAATTAACATCACGCCAATCGAAATACCTAGGGTACCATACTTTGCCACACATTGCCACTACTGGTTTGTTCGACCGGACATAGGAGTTCCAATTGTGAAGCAGGCTATGAGTCGTAATTGGTTTAAAAAAATTAAGCAGTTTTTCCATCTCGCTGACAACACGAATTTAAACCCAGCAGACCGTTTTGCGAAAGTTCGTCCTATTACTGACGCTCTCAACAAAAAGTTTATGCAGTTTGGAGTCTTTAGCCATAATCTCTCTATAGACCAACAGATGATTCCATACTTTGGATGCCACTCCTGCAAAATGTTTATCAAGGGAAAGCCAATCCGGTTTGGGTTTAAAACATGGTGCTTGTGCTCTGAAAGTGGGTACTTATTTTCTAGTTCATTGTACGGGTGAGCAGCAACCCCTCACGATAAAACTATTGGTCTAGGCGCACAAACAGTCTTAGACTTGCTTGCCAAAGTATCTGACCCTGAGTGCCACATCATTTTCTTTGATAATTTTTTTCTCTTCATACCATCTGATGAGCCTTCTGAACGAACGTCGATTCTTTGCAACTGGTACTATACGCGAAAATAGAATAGGCGATTCTCCTTTGAGAAATTTAAAAAAAGAAATACGAGGAACATTTGACCAACTACTTGATCATCAGCAAGAAATATTTACTGTTCGGTGGAATGATAATGCTGTAGTCAATGTTATAACTAATAACTCCACAGTCAATCCAATTATTAGCACTAAAAGATATTGTCGGAAGAAAAAACAAACTATCACTATTCCGCAGCCAAAAGTTATTCAAGAGTATAATCATGGCATGGGTGGTGTGGATCTCCATGATAATGCGGTGACAAATTATAGAATATGTATGAGAGGAAAAAAATGGTGGTGGCCAATATGGACAAATGCTCTTGGTAACGAAATGGGCAATGCATGGAAACTTCATTGAATGATAGCAAAAATTGAAAAGATAAAACCACTGTCACAAATTGATTTTCGTTCCAAAGTCACAACAGAATTATTGAATTACGACAAGAACGAGGACGAGTATGAAAACGAACATGGAGATGAAGGTCCACCGAACCTTCCTCGGATCAATGAAAGGGTACACGCCGTCATGAGAAGCATTGAAAACAAATTTTGGCGGTGTAAATTTTACAAGAAACATACTATTTTTACTTGCAAAAAATGCAATATTCCTTTACATACTAAAAGTTTTGATGATTATCATAAAAATTTGTAAGCTGACTTTTCTATCAATAAAACAACAAAAAAATATTTGTATTTGAAATAAAATGAAATAAATCGACTTCGTGCGCTAAATTTTTTTCATAAATGTTGTATTTTTTTTTTAATATATTTGACGGTTTTTGGCCAGTGGTCGATTTTTCGACCAGTCCATATCTAAAACACCGATGGTCAGAATTTTTTTTTTTTTTAATTTTTCTTGATTATGGTCCTATAAGCACTGACTAAAAAGGAAATGGAAAAATTATGTCGAATTCTTGTAGCGGCCGAAGATGGGTTAAGTGAATATTCAAAACTACAGAAATTTGTGCGCTTGAATTTATAATATTTACAAGACGCATTTTATTTTATTACTATATCATTCAGATATCAGTTGCCTTCATATAAATTGTCGTTTTACGTAACATTTGGGAAAGTAATTCGAAATTATAATCTTACACCTCTTAAAACACAACCAATTAGAAAAATATATATTAGATATGTATGTATATAGAAACGTAGCATTCTGAAGTGGAACATTTTTTCTGTTCATTGCGGAACATTTAATTCAATTCAATTGCATTTCACATTTATTTTATGTTCTGCTTGTTGCTGTGTGCTCTGCACTGTTCGAAAATTGATAAAGATTTATTTGAATCGAGAGCATAAAAAATTTAAAACTGCAATCCATTTTGGTAGTGTTAGTGAGGCAGCGAGCAGCATGAGAAGGAAAAACTAGCAGGTTGGTTGCAACGTTTGAGAAATAGTTAGGGAAATGGTGAACAAAAATCCCCCTCGAAAAAGTGAAATGCCTACCTGCAGGCGAACCTCTTGCAGAGGAAAATCAATAACAAAAGAGAAAATATAGTTAAAAAGGAAAATAAAAAAATTTTACTAACGAAAACGCTAGCCGGAGGATGAGCTTTCGTTGCAAGTAAAAATATATTCCGTAAATGCGAGGAAGACAAAAGGTGGAAGACAAAATAAATGCTGAAGACTTGAAATAAAACACGAATGCCAGAAAAGTTGTTAAGAGAAATGAAATGAAAGTTATGAAGTGTATTTGTGATCATTTGTGCCGCCTACGCAATATATACATTGCCTATTTACGGCACAATCATTTTTAAATTTGTTCGCTGGGCACTGTAACCCTGTAGGAAAATTGGCTAAATTTAATATATGAAGATAATCATTGCATTCACATTCGAACTTTTCTATTATTGATATTCTCATTGATAATAATAGGTTTTCCAATAACAGGTGTTAATGGTGAATGGATAACGCTATCGAGATATGATTAACGATTTTTCATGGCCGAAATTGGATGATATTGATCTGGACAACGTTTATTTTCAACAAGACGGCACTACGTGCCACACAAGCAACGAAACCATTGACTTTTTACGTGCGAAAAGTTTCCGGACCGTGTTATCTCTGGAAGAGGTGATCACAATTGGCCACCGAGATCGTGTGATTTAACACCTTGTGACTTTTTTCTTTGGGGCCACGTGAAAGAGAAGGTCCACGCCAACAGCCCAGGGTCGATTCAATACCTCAAAGATGAAATTCGTGAGGCTATCGAGGACATAGGACAACCACTTTGCAATTCGGTTATGGAAAATTGCATCGAAAAGGATATTGTCTTGAAAGCGTCCAGGTAAGAAATGACTTTTAGACGGCTTGGCAAAATAACAAAGCTTAGAAAACTGCCACCAACAATAAACATTCAAATCTTAGATCCTTGTGATGACCCACACATGCGTCTTATGAAAATTAATATTACCATTTCATGAGAACCGAGCCTTTTCAGTAAAAGGAATATTGGAAAGAGTGCTGGTATCACCCATTGTTGGTGATCGAGTTAATGCATTCATTATATATATAAAATGCATGGAATGCGGATAAGCAGCTTCTCCGTATCCGTAATCTTCTACTCTAGGAGTAGATACTGACCTTGACTTTCCAGATAAATACTTTCTATTATTGTTTGCTCAATGAACCGGTATCACGCAATTCTTGGTGAATTTTTTCTAACAAACGATGTGAATCACGCAATCATTTGGATATGTTTAGTACAATCCAAGTCCGCGAATTCCGCGATAAAATATACAGCTACAGCAAACGAAAACTTGTCAAATGTTGAATTAAAAATAAAGTTTCGAGTACTGAATAACACAACGGGACTATTTATTTCCACTATTAGTGAAATGTTAGAAGGAGCTCTGGGAAAGCTAAGTAAACGGGCTGAAAACAGTGGTCTTAGGGTTACCCCAAGCAAAACCCAGTTAATCTTCTCCTTCTTAATTGGCGCGATAACCGCTTACGTGATTTTGGCCGAGTTCAACAAAGCGCACCAGTCGTTTCTTTCTCGTGCTAACCGGCGCCAATTGGACATACCAAGTGAAGCCAAGTCCTTCTCCACCTGATCTTTCCAACGCCTTCCTCTCCTACGGCTACTACCAGCTGGTACCGCAGCGAATACTTTTAGAGCCGGATCGTTTGTATCCATTCGGACGACATGACCCAGCCAACGTAGCCGCTGGATCTTTATTCGCTGCGCTATGTCTATGTTGTTGTAGAGCTCATACAGCTCATCGTTCCATCGTCTGCGATATTCGCCGTTGCCAACGTGCAAAGGTCCAAAAATCTTGCTCAGAATCTTTCTCTCAAGCACTTCAAGCGTCGCTTCATCGGATGTTGTCATCGTCCACGTCGTTATGTTAATGCGCCATACGTTAGGACGGGCATGATGAGAGTCTTGTAGAGAGTTGGTTTTGTTCGTCGAGAGAGGACTTTACTACTCAATTGCCTACTTAGTCCAAAGTAGCACTTGTTGGCAAGAGAGATTCTACGTTGGATTTCTAGGCTGACATTGTTATCGGTGTTAATGCTGGTTCCTAAATAGACGAAGTCTTTTACAACCTCGAAATCATAACTGTCAACAGTGCCGTGGGTGCCGATATGCGAGTGCGCCGACTGTTTGTTTGAAAACAGGAGGTACTTCGTTTTTTCCTCGTTCACCACCAGACCCATTCGCTTTTCCTATTTATCCCGTTTGGAGAGAGCAGAACTAACAGCGCGGTTGTTAAGGCCGGTGATTTCGAACTGGACGCCCAATGTAGAAAAGCGGGTGCCAAAGAATTATTAGCAGAAATAGTGGTTTAAAACCTAAACTCGCACTCTGGATGTACACTGCCATAGTAAGACCGATTTTGACATACGAAATAGACAGTACAATGTTAGATAGTTAAATAGAGTACAACGAGCAGCCCGCGCACGAATAGCTGGAGTTATGAAATCATGTCCAGCAGAGGCACTGAATGTCATACTGAACCTGTAGATTTGCAACTATGACTAACAGCTGCAAATTTAAGAGGGTGGTTGTTGGAATGCTAGGGTGTTAGGTCATAGTACTATTCTTGATAGTCGGAAGCTAAACGGATGGGAGTTAAACGCGAAGGAATGGGAGTTAAATTTAGTAATCAATGAAGATATCACCGCATTTTACACACATGGATCCAAGATGGATTGCGGCGTCGGCGCGGGTGTATATTCGAAAGACCTCGAAACTTCCAAGTTCTTTCGCCTGGTGAACTGGAATAGCATCTTTCAAGCTGAAATTCTCGGGATAAGGGAAGCTTACAGGAATCATCCCAACACCTATCAGAAGCACGTATTTTTACGGATAGTCAAGCAGCCATCTTAGCTATAAAGTCACCAGCAACCAACTCAAAAATTGTCAGACAATGCAAAGAAGAATTAAATACCTTATCACGCATGACAGACATCACCCTCATCTGGGTACCTGGCGATAGGAACATAGATGAAAATGAAAACACTGGTGAGCTGGCAATACAGGGGGCTTCCTCTGGTGTATCCGAAGTGATAGAAGTGGGCTGCCCTTGAAGCGTTCACAAAAGGGAGATGTTTTTGCAATACCAGAAACAGGATGACAGATGAACCAACACCGAAACCTGCAAAATAGCGAAGGAAGCGTGGCCAGAGTACAAAAAGTTGGGAACTGACGAGCTGTTACGAAAGCCAAGAACAGACATCTTTAGAATTACGTCAACAATAACCGGCCATTGGCCTATCGGAGACCATGCTAGGAAGATGGGGTGGCCGTATAACGATAGAGGTAGAAGCTGCAATTAAGAGGATTCTAGGGAGACAGTCTTCTACTATCTGTGTAAGTGATCAAGTCTGAGTGCTCTAAGACATAGAAAGCTGGGGAAATACTCAATGAACAACTTGATAGAAATTGCAGGAAAGAAACTAGATAACAAAGGCAGATTTATAGCCAAATCAAGACGGTGGTGTATCAAAATGGCACTTTTTTTGCTAATTGAATCTGGGACGTGTCATCCCGGCAGCACCTCAACCAACCAACCAACCAGTGACTAACACACTTGAAGGACACTGAAAATTCTCTTTGACGGTTGGTGCATCCATTACTTTAAATACATAATTTTGTTCGGCTTCAACACAAATAACTTCATAAAACATAAACCTTCTATGCAAAGATTATCTAACCAAAAAAGGATTCATTAAAACATACAAATCACGAAGAAGCTAAAAAAGAAAAAAATTTTATATCTCCAAAACCGGTAGTTTGTGGATCCATATTAATACTTTTTTGCTTCGTTTGGTCCATACTGTGGCTTCCATAAATACTTTATATTCTTTTTAACACCATATATATCGGTATATACTAAGGCGGGTCGATTTAATCAAAACTAAAAAATTCGACCCAAATTGGGGACATCAGAATTCATTTTAGAGGTATGGTTCCTTCGGCAAAGTTTCTTATCTTGATCCCTAGAATATGATTTTCACAGAGCAATGGGCGATTTTTTTGCCTCCCCACAAATCGACCCGGCCTAGTATATACTATAAGGAACTTTTGCGTGTTATGGCGATGACGGTTCAAAGTTGAAAAATAGTCGCACGTCTAGGAACTAAACTTATCTGATATGATGGACTAAATATATTTTGCAAATACGAGTAAATACCCAGCATCTTATAAATGAGAAAAGAAATCGATAAAAAAATATAATATACCACTTAAAATTTTAAAAATTAGGAGGGCCAAACGTCATTTTTGGAATATAGTTTATTCATCAGAGTCGTTTAAAATCAACCGCAGTATTCGAATGTGCATTGCACTTTTTTGGAAAAAAATAAGGTATATTTATATTTATCATTTAAATATCTTGATCTGAATGTTCTGAATATCAGGCCAGCGAATCATAGGAGTAGATTTTCTAAATACTTCGACTCGGCTCCACTTAATGGAATATTTCTTAGTAGCTGTCAAATGTAGAAATGCAGAAAGTATGAAAGCATTTGTAGAAAAGCGGGATGACGTAATAAAAAATAATAATCTTTCACTCCCGCTGCCATGTAAAAATTGCTTCCCTAAAAGACATGCGTTCTCCTGGAAGAATCACATGCACCGGGAAAGAAAATTCATCAAATAAAGGAAAACATTGGAAAAATATGCAACCCTTTTTTCTTGTTCAAGGAACATGAAAAAATAAAAATTTTGAATATGTAATGACTGTATCGCAAAGAGGAATGCGAAAACAAAATTTCCACATGGCGCACTTTTATGCGCAAATTTAAGATACTCTAATATTCCATTAGTGTACTCGGCATTAAATAAGTCACACAGACAAATACACCAACAAGTTCGTATACCAGATGGTATATGTGGTACAGGGGCGCCAATACTCACCGAAAATAAGCAGCCGCGAACAGAATAGTAAAGAGTTGGCAAGTGGGTGAACAAGAAAGTGTGCATCTGGGCTTTGGGGTTCTTTGTCGCCTTCCTGTGGCATAACCAAGTGACACTATTTCTGCTGCACGGCTGCATTGAGTTAATATTTGGGTAAGCTGTTTATGGTTTCCCAAGATTTTTAAATATTTTAGATACTTTAAATTACTTTGTTTATTTTTTATTTGCTTACATTTTCAATGCCATTGGAATACTTTTTTGTTAGGTTGCGAAATATATATTTATATTACATTTCTTGTTAATATAAATTTCTAAACTTTCTTTTATACTTTTTTGATGATATAAAATGAAGTGAAAAGAGTATGCGAAATGCTGAGAGATAAGGAGAAATTACATTTTATACCACTTATTACGGAGCTATCGTTTATATGTAAATAACATTTTACGAGAATTCAAAAGGTCACTCACTGGTTTGAAAATACTTCGGGAAATATGCGGACTAATAAGCAATAATGCTCATTGGAATGCTCAGTTTAGAGTGTTCAAAGAGCGCTTCATTTATATCACACTAACATACATATTTTCTTAAGTACACACAAGCAGATACCTTTGTTCATATGTATTGGTATGCTGACTTCAATCAATTTTTGGTTTTTAATAATTTACATACAAAACGATTTTCCGTTTGAACTCATCTCTGTAAAGATATATAAGTACATACACACACAGACAAACTGTTCACTAAGGTATGTGCGTATTTGAAGGTTTCGAAGGAACTCGTTTTGTGGGCATTTTGAAGTGCTGATTTGTGGCTGATTGGTCCACAAACTAATCAGTCTGTTCTGAAATGATTGCCTGGTGTAATAAAGCAGAATTCAATGAGTATTATCTTTAATGGTGTCAGGTTCTATGAAGCCCTTAAAACAAATATGCTACCCACAAGGTCATTTGTAATAAATCTTACTCCACTAGGAAATTTTAGCTCAAATTAGCCATCGAATACCTTCTTATACTCCTAGCGGCTACTTTGTTGCTATTTTAACAGACTCTGCAGCATTGGTTGAGGCCATCGAGAACATAAGTATATTCGATGACAGTACATATTGAGATGAAACTCATTTTCAGCTCCATGGATATCTTAACAAACGGAATGGTCGTATTTGAGATCGGAATATCTGCACGTCGTGATGGATGAATCCACAGCGACTGTTTGGCGAGTACTTCAGCCGAGTGTAGCTTGAGACCTCTTTTTTCAAAATGCTTAATTTAACTAATTTTCTGGCCCAGAAATGTAAATATACCTACCCTGTTTCCTGCAAAAGTAAGAAATTCCTGTTCAATCCTGGTTAAAATAGTCTACGGCGGCAAAGTCGATGCCATTTTTAACTCGTCCTAAGCACTGTGACTGACATTTATTTACAAACATAGAGGAATTTTTAAATGAAATTAATAATTCAATACACCCTACTTCAACATCAATACACTTCACAATGATAGTCCAATATTATTTACCATCTCTGCAATAGTCGTTTTTTTGAGAAAATTAAGTACCGTGTATCGGTAGTTTTTTCAGCTGCATGAGAACTATTGATATGGGTAACTACGGTTCGACAGCTGTTGACATTTCTGTTCATGTTGACATTTCTGTTCATTATGCTTTGATAAGTTATCATGAGTCGTTTATCGTTTCCAAATTATAACTTTTCGCGAAGTGCATAAAGTGAAATGTTAAAGAAGCCGCCGAAATGTCGATTCGTTGACATTCTCGATATGTTTGCCTTTGTCCTTCGACTATGTACATAGAATATGTTACTCAAGGATTATGGCTTACGAGTCTTTAAAATACAGCTCGTGCAAGAATTCAAGCCATATAACCATAGTTTGCGGCACAGTTTTGTTGAATTGGGCTTATTTAAATTTATTATTCAGATTTATTGGAAAAGTAGTCAAAAATTGGACTGATCAAATGGACCATGTAACTCGTAAAAATAATGGCCTTGAATTTATCTACCCAATTATAATAAAAAAAATACTTTCCAATAATATTTCTGGTTTTAATTATCATTTTAAGGGGGGAGCCTGGTTTATGAGGTCTAAAAATTGCACCACTTTGCGATTTTTTTTTTAAGGAAAAAATTTATTTAGCACTGCAAAGTTTTTTCTATCTTTTAATGAACATTTAAAAAGTATAAAAAATTTTTGTACTGGTTAAAATAAGTTGAAAAAAATGTTTAACATAGAAATTAGTAGAGCGCTGCAACGCTGGAGTTTCCAACTGGGGTACAAGATACAGCTCGTAATTATTATCTAAAGCAAAAAATTCAAATGGATTTCTAATTATCATGATTTTTTATTCTAGATGAACTAAGAAAACTGAGAGAAATTCCAAAATTTCAACTTTTTGGAGGTTTTAAAGAAAAAAATGCCTTTCTATAAAAAAAAATTCGCTTCAACTTGGTATAAAAATCATGAAAAATTTATCTGTTTTGTTAGTTCAAATAGAAGAGAATTTAATACTGAAGGGAATAAGCTATGATTAATTTCAAAAGGTTTATTAGTTTTTTTCATTCATGTACCCCAATTCAAAGAAATCATAAAAATGAAAAGTAGAGAAAAGAAGATAAAGTTTGTACTATAGCTGTCCGGTCACAGCGTAACTACCTAACGCTCGCCTACCTTTGGCTTTGTATCTACGGAAATATTGAGAATTAGGTTCCGTAACTTTGTGTGAATATTCTGAAATATATTAGGAATCGCTTAAAACGAAAAAAAAAAATTGATTTTTTGACCTTATAAACCAGGCTCCCCCCTTAAGTTTTCATGCTCTTAAAAAACTCCCGATATTATCCCTATAATACTTCGGGGTAGAAACTGAAAACAGTAGAGCAAATTAAAGAGCTAAGGGTAGTTTCTGGCACTAATCTCATATGCATACGCTATGCCAGCCTTTGCCCGGCTTAATTGTATAAATTTCTCAGATACTTTTACTCTTAGAAAGTTAAATATAGTATTTGTAAGGGCACGAGCGAATACAACAAATTTTGTAATTTGTAATTTGCGTTTCGGTCACTGAACTTTTCAAAGCCATTGCCTTCATATAATTTGTAATATCAGCTATTGATATTTAGCATGGCTACACAGTAGAAGAACACCTTTCTTTTTTTCGTATTAGACTTCCCATGAATGTTCACCTGAAAGACTTATGGCACCAGCCATATCTTGCTTAGTAAAATTTGGGATCCTCACAAACTGTATTAGATGGACAAATGTTAAATGATTTATGGACTTGGTTTACTTGCGAACGTTCAACGCTTTTACGATCACGACAATTCTGAAGCCTAATGGTAAACCTGCCGAATTAGAGAAAACACATAAGCAAACTTGTTGAAATCCATGTGCTTAGTTTGCCTTAGGCAAATTTATTTAATTTAATTTACATCTACGTTTTTTCCGTTCTGGTCACTGTTGCATTGTGTAAAACGCTGAATGGGAAATCGTAACTCCTGAGGCTATGCTTTATTTGTGCTTCGACAAGCAAGTTTCAATTAGTGAACAGGCCAAAGATTTAATGATATCCTTCCGTTTTATATTCTGCTCCATATGAAAAGTGCCAAATATTATATGCGCATTTATACAACTAATATAGAGCAATGGAAAAAATAAACAAGTGGCCACTTGAAGCAAGAGGGTACTACTAAATACTTACAGTCCATCGACAACGTCTACACCACCTTTATTAAGATTGTAAAATTCAATAATTTCTGGAAGTTTTTATGCGACGATGTGCTTACAACATTCTTGATATGAAAAGTTGAAAGTAGCAGTGTCAGTTCACTTTCTACGGAAAAAACTATGAAATACCCTCAATTGTTTATCATTCTTCATATGATTGCCACCACTAATGCCGTCAATTATTTCAACATCGTTTTCCTTTTCTAACAACTACAAAATGCGAGCTTCCTGCTTGGTTGGCTCTGTGACCAATAGTTCAGAGTTGTGAATCGCAAACATACAGGCATACGTAATCGAACTGAGTTTGTTTTAGCATCGATATGTGAGGCTATGGGTGATTGTGTGAAATAGTTAAATAAGCTGTCAACGGCAGTGCTCAAAAACTAACTCCTGCCCAAAATGACAATAAACATTGTGCGATTTCTGGATGCATCTGTTGTGTTTGAATACGAGTATGTGTTTCAGTATTTGTGAACGTGGCAGGTGTCAATTAGGTAACATTCAGGCGATTACATACGTTTTATATTTCAACTGCAGGTCTTCCGTTGCATTGATTTTCTCGTCGTCGGGAAGAAAATTGCAAATAAAATTTTACAGTAGTCAATAATTCAATTTTGACTGCTAGCCGTTTGTTAGTTTCATAATCTAATCGCTCAGCTAAATCGCTCATAGCTAAAATTCAGCTAAACGATATATATCAATTTGTTCGCATCGAAACCGTCAACTGAAGTTTCGTGAAATTGCTATTCGGCAATAAGAAATGCTTGTTCTTTCTAATAAGCGATAATTGAAATTTTTCAACGCGTCAGAGGCATTTGGTTCAATTGAATTCATTGTGAGTCAATCGTGACACGGATTGTAAGCATAGAAATGCTTCTAGATTTTGTGTACTAATTTAACCAATGATTGCCAATGAGGGGATTTGTATATATACCATATTCATGTATGAGTTTTCATGTGTGGAATTCCCGGAAACAAGTCAACTGTCCCAAAAGTGTACTTCAAATGAAATTTTGCACCAGTTGCTTAAAAAGTTAAGAACAGAATACTGCTGCTGAGCCATGCAAGTACGACGCCTAAAGAATACAAGTTTCTGGATTGGAATTTGAATGCGCCGTCAAATTTGTAAAAAAGGTGATGCTACATTATGCTCCAACAACGCAAATAAGGTCCTATCGAGCGTATTATGCGAAGTACTGGACTGAGTGGACCTTAACGTTGCTTTTAAGGCCTGGTAGTAGGAGTCCACACGTACCATACTTTTGTCGATTTCGTAGCTGAAGAAGTCACCTACATGCGAAAATGCCCTGTTTTGGTATCACCCCGAAAATAATATGTAACATGGTGGACTGCAACTAGGTAGATTGGAAAGAACCTCTCCGAGTAAATTAACACCATACGGGGCTGCAGAAAGGACATTCGATGTTCTTTGAAGTGAAGCAACTAGGGGGTCTGGTGGCACCCACGTTACTGTTGGCAATTATAATTTTGAAGTAGTAAGAGACTTCGTTTATTTAGTAATCAACACTAATACCGATAATAATATCGGCCTTCAAATCTAATGGAAAATCTCTCTTGCCACCAGGTGATACTTTGAATTAAGTAAATAATTGAGTAGTAAAGCACTGTCTCGACGTAGTAAGCCTCTTCGTCACTTTATAAGACTCTCATTATGCCCGTTCTCTTGTACGGCTTGAACGATCTTCGAGAAAAAGATTCTGCTGAAGATTTTTGAACTTTTGTGTTTTGGCGATTGCGACTACCGATGAGGCGATGTAACTAGGAGCTGTAGAAGCTTTATGGCGACATAGACATAGTGTAACGAATAAAGATCTAGTTACTCATTACAGTTAGCACGAAAAAGAAACATATAGTGTGCCTTGTTAAACTCGGTAAAATCGCTTAGACGGGTGCAGCGCCAATCAAGAAATGTAAGTCATAGAATTCTTAAATAACATAGTTAAAATTATGATTCCAACCATCATACTCGTATATATAACTGGCGCATACACCTTTTTTAGGTGTTTGGCCGAGCTCTTCCTCCTATTTGTGGTGTGCGTCTTGATGTTGTTCCACAAATGGAGGGACCTACAGTTTTAAGCCGACTATGAGCGGCAAATGATGTCTTATGAGGAACCTTTTCATGGCAGAAATACACTCGGAGGCTTGCCATTGAAAAATGGCGGGGCGACCGCTATTAGAAAAATGTTTTTTTTTTCTTCATTTTGGTGTTTCACCGAAAAAAAAAAATATATATTTATTAGGCAAAAAAATCGCCCATTGCTCTGTGAAAATCATATTCTAGGGATCAAAATAAGAAACTTTGCCGAAGGAACCATACCTCTAAAACGAATTCTGATGTCCCCCAATTTGGGTCGAACGAAAAATCTCACTTTGACCCATTTAGAGTACTCCAATCCAGTCCAAATGTATGACCGACCCCCACTAACTTTGGACGGCCGATCCACTCATGTTAGTGGCACACCCCCTGGAACTCTCCTGGGGGTTCCCATACAATCATTTCAAAATATCACCATTTTTGGCCTTTACATGAGAAAAGAATCTAAAAAGTTCGACCCAAATTGGGGGACATCAGAATTCGTTTTAGAGGTATGGTTCCTTCCGCAAAGTTTCTTATTTTGATCCCTAGAATATGATTTTCACATAGCAATGGGCGATTTTTTTGCCTCCCCACAAATCGATCCGGCCTAATATTTATGTATTCATTGCCTTAAAAAATATTTAATTGTTAAATTATAGTGGATTTCTATAAATTATACTTTAATATAAAAAGGTTCATCGAAAAACGTCCATAAAATTCGTATCTCATAAATTAAAGAAATTTAAGCAAACAACAAAGATGGTAGTACTCTTTAGTGTAAAAAAAAATATTCTGTTGCAAAATTATTCTGATGTTTTTTAATATTTTTTCAGCATAAGTTGAAATCGGTTCAAGTTTTTTTTAGTCTAAAGACATATCTGCTAGCATTTAAATTCTCCCAAAACTTACACAAATTTTCACTTCCATAAAGGACAAATATTTAACAGTCACTAACAATTTTTTTATTTCAAGCTACTAAATACGGCCTTCAACACAACTAAAAAGTATATCCCACTGAGATGCCGATACGAGATATTTGAGTTCGAAGACAGTTTTAGAAAACACAGCATGAGCAGACTAAATGTAAGTATTTACGAACTTACTAAATGGTTTACAAAAAAATCCTTTTATTATAAATATATTTTCCTTTCATTGTCTTCGCGAAATCAATTTCAAATTACGTCATATCAAATAATTAATCCACATAACCGAATTCGTAACTCTTATGCGATTTTAATTGTGATTTCGCTTTCCATTTCATATTTGTTGTTATCATTCGTTTTCTCTACTCTAGTGGATTCCAACATGTCGAACATGATAAATGTGCCGAGTCCTAAATGTATGCTTTTGCCATTTGTCTGCCACAAAGAGGATTTGCGTTGGAGCCGCAAAAGCGAACGAGGCACGCCATAAAAACAGCAACAATGTGAATGTAAAAAAGCATAAAAATATAAAAATGCTGTATAGCAACTAGCGGTATTGATGATATGGATGGATGAGGGTTTTGGTAAATATCGTTCGCCTCGCCGTTTTTTTTTTTTTGGCAAATGCTTGTTACTCCTCCACTCATTCGACTTTCACCACAAGCGATTCTAAAGTACGCACACGTGCAGTGGGCGCTTAATATTGCGTGCCGCATACCCAACCACTATAAGCATTCTCCTCGTGCCTCTCATGTTTGTAACTGTTGATTTTTTGTTTGCTTTTTGTGTTGTATGTTTACTCAATTGTGCCGTCAATCACAATTGTTGTCAAACGTCAATTTGAGTGGCTTCATTTGGCGTCAGCGCGATTTTTGTTTGTACTGTTAGTGTTGATGTTGTTACCGCCTACTGACATATATACATACATATTTCAAGTATGTATTGGAGCGTATAGTTGATATTTTGTGGCAATCAGGCAGTCATTCAGTGAGTTGGCTATATAAACCACTTTCAGCCTATCAACAATGGATAGTTGGTACATTATGAAGTGATTTATGGTGGTTTGAAATCACTTTTGAGTATATAAAACTCATGCATCTCTACTTAAAAATATATTCGAATATCTAATTCCAGTTTTTATTGAGACAATCACTTTGTAATCGCATCCACGGTTGAGCAGTTATATTCAGTTTAAGTATTTGTATACCCATGGCGTATACGTAACCTATGCGAGAAATCAAGAGAAAGTTGCTGAAAATATAATATGATCAATGTAAGCGGTATTTTGAAACGGTTTAAATGCCGTTTTATTTTGTGTTAGATTTGTTCATTTGTAATGAAACTTCCCGAAACGAGCTGTGAGAAAAATGAGTGAATGAGTGTAGATCAAGTTAAATAAGAAACCTCTGACTGAGCGACACAGGAAACTCGGGTTTTAGTTAATAAGAGTATAAAAATTGCATAGTTGAAGGCTGAAAACCAACATTAAAATGAGTGTCAGTGAGTGACACGCAGAAAGAATGAGTCTCTGAAGTCACTGAAGAGCTTAACATAAAAATACTCGAAGGACTTTGTTGTTCCCCACCCTCAAGAGGTTGGCACACGAGTGTTTCTCGCACCCTCACAGAACTATGGCAACAAGTGGAAACACAATTACCCCAGAAATGTACCGAAACCTTGTCAACAGTACACCGTCTAGATTGAATCCAGTATTAGATTAGCGGGATAAATAAAGTATTGATATGCGAATTCAAAAAGTTATCGAATTACTATGTTCTAATTTTACTTTAGAGTTAATTATAAACTACAAACGTAAAAATTAGACTCTGTTTGTTTTCTAAAAATGCTGATATTGCATTCTGGAATAAAAATTATCTTAGAAGAATTTGACTATACCTTCTGATTCCGCGTACAAATATGCTTGCTCATCACCAACATTCGATCGACACTTTGAGGAACTTTATCTATTCATATTATGTTTAAGCTTATAAAATTTGCGAAAATATTTTTCTGAATGATGGTGCATAGACAATATGATAAGGGTTCAATAGAACGGTGTGGGATTTTTATTCCGTTGGCCCTTGCATTCTACATGAATCATAATGCTCAAATAATATGGTCTGCGAATGGATAAAGACTGTTGGATTCTCTGGTAAATGTGATCGGAATGCATTTTTTATATAGAGATAACAAAGCCTCGTTTTGCACCACTGCAAAAACGCCCATCTCTTTCGAGCTCTTTCCCCAATTTGTAGTGTGCGTGTTGATGTATTTCCCTAAAGGAGGGACCTACGTTTATATGCCATCTCGGGATGGCAAATGGTTTTTATATGCAGCTTTTTCATGCACTTGATGGTTTTTTCTATCATTTGGTATTCATGCTAGAGTCTCATACCGAATTAAAATATATCGGTTTAATTTCTGGTTAGAAGCCTCTCTTTCCACGAAAGTCCTCACTCTGTCTTCGCTGCGATTGAATTTTGGAGGTATACAAACGAGTTGGCTGAGATATACCTGGGAACTGCACTGCAGCACTGCCGGAGATTCGATAGATCTAGGTGGAATTAACTGCAATTCGAATGTGGTTGTATCGATATTTTTTTAATATAAAAAATAACCTGTAACTATACATCGGTAATTCTAATGGTAGTCAAAAATTTGCTTGCGAACATCTTTACTCTTGGTTGTGTAGACGGCAATAAAAAGAAATATTATAGGTAGTGCTCACCCTGTGCCAGCTATATACTTGCGGAAGTAAGCACGTATGTATGCATGTATGCAGGTCGCCTTGTATGCTTTTTTTTCTCGTTACTATATCATTAAATATCGCACAATCTCGTATTATTCTTTGATTAGGAATTATGTTATCGCACTTGTATTTTAATTAAATAAGATTTATTAAATTTAATTTAATCAGGTCGATTCTGGTATCCCAGTGGAAGTAAATATGAATATTAATCTAAAAACGAGTGAATTTCATTTTGGTCTGCTGGAAATCGAACATTTGGTTAATTTTACATGCGGATTTGTTTCCCCCTGAACAGCAAAAAGCTGATAGCTGTCAAGTCACCAATTTGTAATTGGAAAATTTGGTTAAAAATGATGGAGTGAGCGGTTTAACTACATTTCTTGTAACTTTTTATTGGTATCAAGAGTCGTCCAGACAAATATGTAAATACAAAGACCCTTAAGGATTGTTCCAATCCATTAAATGTCACTGTATCGATGTATGTAAATTTCGTAATTAGTTCTCAAGCTTCGCAGAATTGTACCCAACCACAGATTAAGCAAAAGTGATTTCAGTATTCTGAACATTATTGCAATTCACATAAAAAGAATATCCCTTCTTGCGCAATGGCAGCTGGCGGCAACGGTTTGATAGACGCCGGCTTCCAGAAGCCTATAGGAATATAGAGCTTTATTGCACTCGAACGCAATTCTGTTGGAAAAGTTTTTAAGCGTGCGCTATACATATCTAAGTTTATTAGAAAAATATAGGCATATGTGTTTACCAAACGACCAAGAGTGCATTTTTCGATTTTTACAATGTCTGATTTGATTGAGCAGAGAAGTGCCATCAAATTTTTTTTGCGGAATGAAATTTCAGCTGCGGAAACGTTTAACATGTTGCAGAAGGCATTTGGTGATTCGACCATGTCGCAGAAAAATGTTTATAAGTGGTACAAAGACTTCAAAGAGGGTCGAGAACGTGTTGATGACTTGGAGCGCTCCGGACGATCATCGACGTGAACAGATGACCAACACGTCAATAAAGTGAAGGAGTTAGAGCTCAAAAATCGTCGGTTGACTGTTAAAGACTTACTGATATGATCGGAATATCAGAAGGATCTGTGAAAACCATTTTGAAAGACCATTTGGGCCTACGAAAAGTCAAATCTCGTTTGGTACCGAAAACTCTCAATTTCTTGGAAAAAAGTCGTCGCGTTGATGTGTGTGAAACAATACTTTCAGACTATCAGGACAAGCTCAAATGTATCATTACGGGAGATGAGACTTTGATTTATGCTTACGACCCGGAAACAACTGACCAATAAAGCGAATATCTTGCTAAAGGCGAGGCCAGACCGAAAAGAGCACGTCAAAGTCGTTCCAAAATAAAGGTCATGATGACAGTTTTTTTCGATTTTCGTGGTGTGGTGCACTATGAATTCCTTCCACCTGGCCAAACTGTTAATAAGGAATATTATTTGAGCGTTATGCGTCGTTTACGTGAAGCAATTCGTCTAAAAAGACCAGAATTATGTGCCAACAACTCTTGGTGAGCGACTTGAGAACCTTGTTGCCATTCTGTACTATCGTTGCAATAGCAGTTGTATGCGCTGAGAAGGAGAGCAAGCTGTCAAAGGTAACTCCCAATATTTTGGGGTTGTTAACCGTCGGAATTTGTGTATCATCGACTTTCACCTTGAGTTGTAGCTTGACCTCCTTTTCCAGGTGGTGAAAAGGGTCGCCGTGGATTTAGTGGGGGAGAGTTGTAAATTCCTTGATAGGCCATCACTGTCATTGCCCGACGTCATTATCGTGCAGTCGTCGGCGTATGAGACCAAGGAGACTCCCTCTGGTGGTTGGGGGAGTTTCGAGATATAGAAGTTGAAAAGTAAGGGTGAAAGGACACCACCCTGCGGTACGCCTTGCTTTATTTTCCTCTGTTTAGATGTTTGGTCTCGAAATATCACCGACGCGGTCCACCTCTTCAGCCCTGGCGAGAGTGTCGACTGTAAAATGTCATCTAGTAGCGTGGCGTGGCTGACTGTATCGAAAGCCTTTTTTAGATCCAACGCTACTAGGACAGTCCTCTCGCAGGGGCGGTTTTGGTTGAGGCCGCGGTTCGCCTGGGTGTTATTGACGGTGAGTGCCGTGGTGGTGCTGTGCACTCTTCGAAAACCATGCTGGCGTGAGGCTGGGGTCGGGTGTTGCGTAAAGAGTGGGAGTAGAAGGGCCTCAAGAGTCTTCACTACTGGGGAAAGGAGAGTTATCGGACGATAAGATAAGGCGGGTTTCCCAGGCTTCAGTAGTGGGACCACTCTCCCTAATTTCCACTTGTCAGAAATGATAAGAGTGGCCATAGACAGGTTGAAGACCTTGGTGAGATATTCTACTCCCAATGGACCCAGCTTTTTCAACATCAGCATGTTTAGTCCATCAGGGCCAATGACTTTGGAGGGTTCCATGTGTTTGATGGCCCCCTGAACCTCGTCGCTGGAGAAAGCAAGTGGCGCATTGTTGTATGTCAGTTTGTGCAGCCGTCTGGTGGCACTACGCTAGGATCTGTTGGCCGGAGATGCAGAATGAATTGCCAGCTAAAATAGCTCGCGCATCACTTCGGATCCGACGAAGCACAACCGTTGAAGGTTATATCCACCTTGTGATTGTGCCTCGTCGGGACCTTACGGTGGACCAGAGCTTGCTCAACCAGAGGTGAAGTTGCAGGACTTCAAATGCTCTTCCCATTTGTTCCGCTTGTGTAGGGTTATCAGTTGCCGTATCTCGGAATTGAGATCCCCTATCCGAGGATCCCCGGGATCGGCCTGGCGTAAGCGATCACGCTCGTTCGCCAGAACAGCTGCTTCAGCTGGGAAATTGGGACGTATGTCCCGGATCCTTCCAACGGGTATAAAGCGAGCAGCGGCAGCTGTGACCGCCTTGCGGAATGCACGTTCGCCTGCGCGCACATCGGTGGGAATGGGGAGAGCGGCGAAGATGTCTTTAGTAAATTCCGCGAGTCTGGTCCAATCAGCTTTGTTGAAGTTGACGTATGACCGGTGATCCGGGAAACAAAGTCGGCAGAGATAGCACAGATCGCCAGGTTATGCTATTTATCAGACCTGTGCTAGCAATTGTGATATCAGGCGAGCTGCTGCAATTGCCCACTACCCTGCTGGGGGTGTCATCGTTGACAGTGCTGAATGTCGAGTCGTCTATCTGCTCTGCCAATATCTGCCCCCTACGATCATTTGGCAGGCTTGAATGCCAAAGATCGTGATGCGCATTAAAGTCACCTACTACCAATCGATTTTTTCTTCTGATGAGCGCACCAATATCAGGGTGATATCCTGCCGGGCAGCAGGTGACAGGGGGTATTAGCCACTTCTCTGCTCGCTTGCCTAAAAATTTGCTTGTGAAAGCAGCAACAAAGTTGTCGAGCTAGATTTGCCGCTAACGAGTATGGTTGTACTCATATAACTGGCGTAACTCAATATTTTCAATGCAACTGAAGGCGCTTAACTTGTGGTTTACAGCTCACAATATTTTTTAAAGATATTTTTATATCACATGCAATTGTATGACACCTTGTGAACTACCTAATTGTATTGAAATCGATATGAAATTGATATCATTTCCGTTCAAAGTGAGTATGTTCATGAAAGTACTTATATGCACATTCAAAGTCACATACTTCCGATCATATTCGTATGTATTGTGTTCGAGTAGATTTTCAGTTGCATACAAATATTCAATAGTATTGTTATTGGCGCTTTTTCGTTTTTATAGTCAATTACACTAGTCTACAAATAAATAATAAAAATCGCTTTTGAAATAATTGACATAAACTTTTCAAACACAAAAGTTTCACAAGATTAATAGCATGTCTACTTTTAATATCTCAGTATGTTTTATTTGCAATTTTTTTGACTACTTTTTAGGGCTTGACCCTCGATACAGGGAACACAGGAGGTGACATCTTCCTAAAACTATTACTTTGTTCTGGGCAATTTTGGCAGTACAGAAAATAAACAATCCCTTGTGTACAAATGTATGTACGCATAGATGGATGTGTGCTTTCTCTTACTCTGCTTCTTCTTTTTGTTTGTATGTTTTCTGTGCTGACGTCACGGTCCATGGGAAGGCGCAATCTGGTTTTCTATCATTGCTGTGCTTGACCTACATTGTTTTTATATCATTTTAGTCGTTTAGGGATGTTACTACGAATAAAACTGTTTTATTTGTTTCGTGAAATGAAAAATAGATATTCGTCCTATCAATGCGAAAATTCATATATAAGTGGAATAAATTTGTAATTAATTTTTAAATTTTTTTAACCAAATTCCTTTAGAAAGGAATAATGGCCTCCACGGCGCATTACGACGGTAAACCAGTGTCATTGTTTAAAAAGTGCGGGAATGAAATGCCATTTTATGTTTGCGTGAAAAAGTCATACCATATTTGCAGATTAAATATTGATCTCCACGGACAGACAGGAAAAAAAATATTTGTGCGTATTGGCTTCTAGTGCTGGCCGAGAGCCATTTGTTAATATTATTTAAAGGTAGCATATGCATGTATGCAGGTATATACATACAAAAACCAATACGTTTGGGAAAAAAGTTTCGAAAAAATTCAACGCAAGCTTTTTCAGCCGATTTGATTGTAATCGATTGAGTGGCAGGATGAACTCCGAAAAAATCTACTTTTGCAAAGAAATCGGATTAAAGTTATTTAACATACACATACATATATGCATATTTATGAAGTGAGATTATTGCGGTTACTTACTCAAATTCATACATCAGGTATAGCACATGATGAAAAACAAAATTTTGCGAGTAACTTCGGCTGCCACGTCGCCGAGTAGTCGGCAGAAAAATTCTGTATTCTGGAGGTATTTTTATAACTCGTGTTTTCATAATGGAGGACGGTTCCATATGTAGATGTCCACACAAGTGGATTAAGTCCTTGACCTCCCATTCACTTGGGAGTGGCCATGACAACTTTTCTGTATATGGTCCAAGTAGCTCACAACTTTTGGGCTTCCCCTAAGTATCCTCTGGGCAGAACCCGAGCATCCGTTCGAGAGCGAGCTAATATGAGAAGGCGAAGCTACTTAGGATATCTGGTTGTGTGCTGGGTTTGGGACCCAAAACACCAAAATGATAGAAAACGTTTTTTCTAATAACGTTCGCCCCTCGGCAGGCAATGGAGAATGTATGAAAAAGCTCCTCATAAAATAAATCTTCCGTTCGGAGTCGGCTTAAAACTGCAGGTCCCTCCATTTGTGGAACAACATCAAGGCATACACCACAAGTAGGAGAAGTAGCTCAGCTAATCACCCAAAAGGGTGTAAGTGCCAATTATATATGTATATCTAGGACGACTTTCTTGGTGGTACTGTATATAACATAAATCAAAAAAGGTAAAATTTTATTTTGTCATTTCATCACTTAAAAGTCAGGATTCCAGTAAATAGACTCTCATGCTCCGCAATGTGTACGATGGATATAAATTTGATACCATGCGCGCAAAACGTTTAGCAATTACATGCAAACGACAGGTACATACATATTTTTTCGGCATGCCCTCTACGAAATGCAGAACTAATCTACTCATATATACTGATACTCAAGAATAGAAAGTTCTATTGCCTTTATTGTATGAAACACTGGTGCACTCACTACCACAGATGGAATGGAATAGAATGGTATTGTGGTTGGCAGCAAATTTTTCCAAGCGCTCAAGTAATATTGCTGATTACACTTAAGGCCATTTTAGAGGATTTAAAGTATAAGGAAGAGCAACTTTCCAGACTTTTTTATGAATCTTAGCAGTTTGTTGAAGGCAAAATAAAGTATTTCGTATATTTCCAGTACATCCGACCCAAAACAGTACCATCTAAAACTTATCAATTTTTTATGATCATACTGTTTTACAACGATGAACCCAATTTAGTGAGGAGGCAGCCATTACGAGTAGATGCACTGGAACAGTGAAATATGGTAAACATTCAGTCGTGTGTGGGGATGTCTATCCAGCAAGCGAACAGTTAATTTGGTATTCATTGAAGATCAAAATACTTCCTTGACAAAGCGTATGTAATAAACTGTCTGCCTTTTTAATTTTTTCTCCTTTTTTTAATTAAAATCTTCGAATGCTTATAACTATTTGAGCTAAAGTGTCAGTGACGATGACTTTGGTGGTAATATTGTCAAATCGAAGCTAGCTTTAATGAAATGGATTTATATTTCTCTGTAATACTTTTTAGTTTATGCTAAGTATTTCCTTCATGGTTATTAATTCGAAATTGTATGTTTATATGAGCTCTGGTAATGTATAGCTGCCACAGCGTACATTGAGCGGATCTCGTCGCCTTGGTTCAATAAACTCATTAAGCAGTTACATGGAAATCATTTCATTTGCAATAAGAAGCTGGAAGCGTCGCATTAACAACAGAAACAGAAACAGCGCTGTACATATATTGATAGCTGGCATGGCTGTATTCAGATGCATACATCAATGTAATATGTGTGGTAAGCCGGGTCGATTTGTGGGGAGGCAAAAAAATCGCCCATTGCTCTGTAAGAATCATATTCTAGGTATCAAATTAAGAAACTTTGCTGAAGGAATCATACCTCTAAAACGAATTCTGACGTCCAATGAATCCACCATCCTCTAGATGAAGCAACTACAACAACAACTATCGAAAACCCAATGAGTCTTATACCCAAGCATGATGTTACTGTTTTTGTTGTGTCTACTGATTTAACTGATCTTAATTTACCAACCCATCTGGATATCTTGAGATATTATTTTTACTTAAGCGAACGTGCTGAAACAGAACAAAAACATTTTTCCCATAAATCATTCACTATTCAAGTACAAGATAAGTTGATTGGAATTTGGGAAAAACTTGGTATGGAAATAATGCTGAAAAAAGTGTATTTAATAAATTGCTTGACAAGTATCAAGAGCAAATCAAGAGAAGAAACAACACCCAACAATTTACAGAGTATGTAAAATCTCTGGAAACAATTTTTTACATTGGAATATGTAAATGCGATTTGAAGGCAGCTCCATGTGCATGCGGCTGGGTTCCCGAACGCCTCAAAGAGCTCATGCACGATCAACATAACCAGAGAAGACTAACAATGGATGCATTTGTGAAAGAAACTGAAGAGCAAGGAGCAACGTCTATGTCATCAATGCCAACATACCAAGCTCCCGATGATTCAACATACGCACCGCCACCGGTTCAAGAAGATATGGATAGAAGCACAAGTTCACAATACACAGAGAGATACGATTGTTTTAACTTTGCCTTGGTATGTGACAGATGTGCCTGACAGAGTAGCATCAGCATTGGGAACCGCTCTTTTGCAAGATTTTAAAATTAAAAATAAGCATGGGAAACCTCTCATCATGGATAAATCGAAAGTTCGCACAGAAAAAGAGAAATGCAGGCAAGAAGTGCTTCGCAAACGGTTAGATGATACCATTTTGTTAGCGTTTTCATTCGATGGCAGAAAATATGATACTTTAACGATAGATAAAATTGATGAGAAGTATCATACTAGGATGGTAAAAGAACCTCATCCTCTTATTTTGAGAGAACCCAATTCTGAATTGATTGGTTACGTAAGACTGGAACATGAAACCGCTGAATACAAAACAACCAAATTAAATGGTTTTTTCAACGATAAAAATATATCACTGGATGCATTAATTGGAATATGCACTGACGGTGAGCCAACAAACACTGGCCCACACGGTGGAATTATACGACGATTCAAATTGCTGTTAAAAAGACCATTGCATTGGTTCGTTTGCCTTCAAAACTTCAACGAACTTCCGTTTCGGCATTTGTTTGAAGCTTTGGATAAATCAACCAGCACTGGACCAAGATCGGCAACCGGAAAACTGAGCCGTCAAATCGAAACTTGTGAAACTCTTCCGGTAAGTTATTGCTATCAATCATTTATTATAATTGTCAACCATTTTTAATTATTTTATTATTATATATTTTCAGGTGTTGAACGGCTTCCAGAAAATCGAGTTGCAAAATATCCCCCCTGCTCCAGAAAAAATTGAATTTTCCACCGAATCGAAGTACTTATACGACATGGCCCATGAAATTTCTAGCGGCGTGGTTCCGGTGTATCTGGCTAACATCAAACCAGGGAAAATTGTACATTCTCGGTGGCTCACCAAGGCCGCTAGATTATTGCGATTATATGTGACAACGGAAAATCCAGATGCAAATTTAAGAATTCTGGTTGAATTTATAATTAAATGTTATGTGCCAATGTACTTCAATATCAAGTATTACAGCTCTGTCGTGTACGGCAGTGCATTATTTTTCAAGTTCATTGGTTGGTCACGATTTCTAGAACCTCGTTTACGCAAAATTGTCAATCAAGTAATTAAAGATAATTCATATTATGCGCATTCGGAAAATATCTTGTTATCAATGTTGCTTGATGATAGCAAAGAAAAGCGCGACTGTGCCATCAAGAAAATTCTACGCTATCGAACCGATGTTGACGAGCCAATGGAACTTAGAGTTTATAAAAAACCAGATATAAACTTTAACTGCACAAATTATATGGAAATGATCAATTTGAATGATATAAATATCGTATTTGAACCACCATTCACGCGAAGCATTCCGTACGATACATTAAAAGAATATTTAAATCAAGATGATCCACCGTTTAAGGATCCAAAAATTGCATCACACATATAAGGAATGGAACGACATGTTCAATTGCTAGCTAGCGTTTCCAAACGGGTTATACCGGAAAATGTGGAGGCTGTTATGGCGACGACATTAGAGAGCCATGCGAAACAATAATTTTTTTTAGCTTCTTTTCTATAACTCACTTAAATTAATTTTTTCATTTACATATGTTCTGACTAAATAAATTTCTTAAGAGAAAAAATAGATATTATTATAAATAAATAATAAATATTATTACGAATAAATAAAAATAAAGAAAAAACATAGCCATTTAGCTGATTTTTTCATGTAAAGGCCAAAAACGGTGATATTTTGAAATGATTGTATGGAGAACCCCCCAGGGAAGTTCCAGGGGGGCTGCCACTGGCATGGGTGGATCGGCCGTCAAAAGTTAGTGGGGGTCGGTCATACATTTGGACTCGATTGGAGCACTCTAAATGGGTCAAAGTGGGATTTTTCAAAATTTGCCCTTACCCAAAAGTTCGACCCAAATTGGGGGACATCAGAACTCGTTTTATAGGTATAGTTCCTTCGGCAAAGTTTCTTATTTTGATCCCTAGAATACGATTTTCACAGAGCAATGAGCGATTTTTAAATCGACCCGCCCTAATGTGTGGGTATGCACTGAGAGTAACGTCTAGCTTTTATTTATAAAATCTATATCAGTCTGAAATTAAATTTAAGCTCTTCACTTATCCTCGCTCTTTGTGTAGGCCATATTGAAACTTCTAGCCTGGGTACTAGATCCGTAAGTACAGACTTACAGCGACACGTGCTCTCACAGGCAACCCCAGACTAAGTTAGCTATTAGTGATTGCTTTTTAATTCTTTGAATTAATGAAAATTCGCTGGCATTAAATAAGCAAAATATGTATGTGGGGCTTAAATGTTTGCATTAATAATTTATTTTACTTAAATGACTCTATTTATATTTAAATGAATTATATTAATTAAAAGCAAAAATATTCATAAGCTATGTAAATGAAAAGAAGAAGTAAATCGTAAGCGATAAATATTTTTAATAACAGGTGGCGCTAAAGTAATCTTCCTATCAGAAAATGCTATAAATTTTGCGATGCGAACATGCGAAATACACGTTAATAAACAATGCTACGCTACACTGCTCCAGAACGCGGAATATTGGTGACTATTTATTTGACCAATAATCGGTCGGTGACTTTGGCACAACGTGAATTTCGTCGCAGATTTCCTCGCCGTCCAACGCCTACTGGTGAAACACTGCGACGTTTAGCCGCTCGCCTCGAAGAGACTGGCACAACACGAGATGCTGCCAGGCGTGGCAGATCCCGGAGTAGCCGTTCTGCAGAGAATATTGCTGCTGTAGCCGAGGATGTCATGGAAGCGCCGTCGACATCGACCAGACGACGTACCACGCAAATGGGTATCAGTCGACGGTCATTACAGCGAATTTTGGTACAAGATTTGAAGATGTTTCCGTACAAAGCCCTACGGTGCATCAGCTGTTAGCTGCTGACCGCCAATCGCGTCTAACATACGCTCAAGCCATCCTTAATCACCACCAAGAGGAAGATGATTTTTCATCAAACATAATCATGAGTGATGAGGCCCATTTCCATCTTAGCGGGTACGTAAATAAGCAAAATTTACGCTTCTGGGGCACTGAAAATCCGCGTGCAACCCACGAAGAGCCATTACACCCGCTCAAAGTCATTGTATGGTGTGCTGTTTTCGCTGGAGGAGTTATCGGACCTTTTTTCTTCGAAGACGTCGCGGGCCAAACGGTTACTGTGAATGGTGAGCGCTACAGAGCAATGCTCAACGAGTTCTTTTTGCCGCAACTTGATGAATTGGGATTGGAAAACATGTGGTTCCAACAGGACGGTGCAACGGCACATACTGAACGTGCCACAATCGATATGCTGAAGGATGCATTTCCCGGGCGCCTAATCTACCGTTTTGGCGATTTGCACTGGCCAGCAAGATCGCCTGATTTGACCGCTCCAGACTTCTTTTTGTGGGGCTTTTTGAAGTCGCGGGTTTATGTCAACAAGCCTCAGACTCTTGCAGCTCTTAAAGACAATATCCGTCAAGAATGTGAGGACCTATCGCCGGAAGTTTTGGCCAAAGTGATGGAAAATGCCATAAAAAAGGGTTCAAATGGCAATCAACTGTGGCGGCGGCCATTTACATGACATCATATTCTCGACTTGATGTAAAAAATAATTAAAAGACCAAATAAAAATAATCCACAAGAAGAATCAAAGTTTTTCATTTTTTTTTTAATTACAGCCAAAAAGCATCGCAAGGTTACTTTTGCGCCTCCTGTTACAACTTATTAGACTATTTTCCCTTTTTTCATAAAATTTTGTTGTATGAGTTGTAAGTTGTCTTTAGTTTTAGTTTAAAAGGACGAATTTTACCTTCATTTTCCGTTAATTTTCTTTGATCTTTTGGTGCATCAGCCTAAATAAGAGTTTTCAGGTCATCTGCATTTCTTGCGGTTGATAGTTCGCGCACAGACTTAGTGGCTTTAAAATAACTACAGATTTTGTAGTCTCTTTTCAGAGGAAAGAAAGCTTGAAAATTCATCTATTTTTTTATTTATGTATCGGAGGTTTTGTATTGTGATATCGAATTATCGCACAAAAACATTTATATTTTATTATTACTACTAAGAGTTTTAAGTTGCTAAGCATTTGTATACAAACAAGTATTTTTTGTTTATGCTCTGCGACTATAAAATAATAGTGTGGTTCCCCTTATACGATTTCATCGACAATAATTAACATGAGGTAGTAAGTAAACACGCAAATGTTTATTAGTAATTGCAGGTCAATACCAAACCGCTTGCACCTGTGTTTGTATACGAGTCAAGTTCTTCCAAGTTTGAATGGTGTGTTTTATTGTCATGAAAACGTGTGAAAGATGAGTTACTATTTTCACAATATTTCAGCAATAATTCATTCGAGCCTTATGATTTTGTTTACAGCAATTAGAAAACTTAATAAGTAAAAAACTAAAGTCGTTAGTTCATATAAAGTCTTTTTTTATAAAAAGTTTGTTTCTAAAAAATAATTAGACTTCCCAACATTGTCCACCGAAACGTCCGTTTGTGCCATCGCACAAGTGCAAATTCATTCATTTCATTGACAAATGAAAGCAATATAAGCAGCAACAACAAAACAGTAATCAAAAATATTCAGCAAACATTTATAGCAAGTATGTGGTATGCATGTGTGTAGCAACGATAACAACAACAATAACAGCGAAGGCAACAATACAAATCTATATCACATCGGCGATCGAGAAAGCGTAACAAACAAAATTAGCAGTCACAAAAAAAAACATTGCGAAAACAAAAAAAAAAAAAGACAAAACACATGAAAACGAACATAAAAAAATTTTAATATTGAAACACATGTAAAAAATAAAAATAAGCCTTCATATTGTACAAATTTATGTACATACATATGAACGTATCTAGTATATCTATACACAGACATACATATAATATAATAATGAAAAATAATTGAAAATTTGCTCTCGAGCAGCAGCAATGGAAACTGTGGGATGAGGGTGGTTGATGCATGCAGTAAATGAAAAACGGAAACAGTCGATCTAGGAGCTGCCGTAAAAACACAACATGTACATATGTATGGATGTAAACATTTGGATGTTACAAAGAATGGCAACATCAATTGCAGCGTTAGCAACAACAAACTACCTATACATGTATGCACATACTAGTTTAAACATACATATATATGGGGCATTCTTCGCCAACCGGACACCCCCATCTGCCCAGAACAGTTTTTATAAAAAAAATTTTTCCCTATGCCGAAATAAAAGCTTATGTCATGTACTTTAATTTGTCATGTGGCACTTTTTAAATACTAATATAAAAAGCCATTCCTTCCAAATCTCAAACAAAAAGGAAGTGATTATTAAAAGATTTTCCAATTCTCCAGAAGAAAAAAAAGTTTTACTGTGAAAAAAATCCTATATTATGAAAAAAAAATTCCAATTTCAGCAATTTCCTTCAATATTTATATTCAGCAGCGAACCCAGAAACCTCCGAGCATCATGTTTGAGGAGAATTCACAGCAAAACTTCTGGAGAATTGGAAAATCTTTTAATAATCACTTCCTTTTTGTTTGAGATTTGGAAGGAATGGCTTTTTAGTATTTAAAAAGTGCCACATGACAAATTAAAGTACATGACATAAGCTTTTATTTCGGCATAGGGAAAAATTTTTTTTATAAAAACTGTTCTGGGCAGATGGGGGTGTCCGGTTGGCGAAGAATGCCCCATATATATGTATGCATGTAGTAAACCACTTGAGTTGGCTCGACAAAACCCACATTTAAAGCAAATTGGAATCAAAGGAGTGGGGCTGGCTGGGCGGACAGCCTCCTTAGTGTGCTTCAACAACGCCAACTACGATTACAAACCACAACAACACGAACACATGTAAACTCGTACAAACATATCCATATATACATACCAACTAAATAACAACAGTCGCAACATCTTTACAACAATAATCGTCATTAATTTCTCCGGCCGTCATGTGCCCTGTTTGACTGTGGACCGACGACCACGCTTGGTTAAGAAGCCACCACAGCTGTCACTGTAAACGCGATCCGGTTCGCGATCCCTCAACACAAGTACGACACACCACGGCGTTCAACATGGAGATGGCGGTCCAGTCAGTCTCAATCCAACTAACTAGAATGTAACACAGCCATATATACATACACACATACAAATTTACTCGCTTATGTTTATATATAATACATATGTATGTATGAATGTATGAAATGTTCAGAGTTGTGCGACTTAAAAATCAGTTAGTGAAGACTTAACTTAACTTAACATAAGAGGTTTAAGCAACTTTTACTTAACACGTCAATCTTTTGTTTAAGTATTTGTTATGTGAGTTCTGGTAGGCTTGCTTGTGGTGATGGTCTGTCACTGCGCCGTGTGCACTCGGTTGTGTCCCGGAGCTTCAATACGTGGGTTCGGAAACGCGGCAGCAGAGCCAAGCTACCATCATAACAATCGCCTCACTAGATAAACTAAATAAATTGCACACGGAGAAAATTAAAAACTGCCAACATACGTAACTTCCACCTACAGTCCTAAAAGGCCTAAGAATCCTTAAGCCTGGCAGCGCATATGTATGTCGTGTGGCTGCTCTATACCCACCCTACCTTGGCTTTGTAGATGTAAATAAAGCCCCATTAGATCATCTACACTTCCTCCGAAATCAGACCAAAATTATGAAAAAATCTAGTAAATCATTTTCATTACAATATTTATTAACAAATTATCAAAATTATCAAAAATAAGTATATTTTAAACAATGGCGTACTAACATTATTTTGTGAGTGTACATTAACTTACTAAAACTACCCTACCTCAACATTTTCTATAATACTATATATATGTGGTCATTAACCCGAAAAAAATATATATTAAATAATATTCAAAGTATGTACATAAGGAAACAAAAGGAACGAAATGGAATAACCGAAAAGATTAAAGTATGTTTACGTACGTATGGATGTACATTATTCGCATAAATAGGTTCTCTCAAACGAAAAAAAACTGTCATTGCAAATTGCTACATACTATACTTCCATACATACGTCTACATGAATTTAAATGAGCGGGAGAGTGAATATTAACATAAAATAAATAATTAGCAATTGCACTTACATATTGGTGTCGATATAGCAGAGTCCAACGATGCGTAAAGGCCTCCTCGCTGTGTGGTTGTTGCTAGATTTTTTTGTGCTTTAATTTATATTAGGTTGTTCCTTTATTATGATAAATTCACTTATTATTAAAAAAAAATCTTTTTTTTTCTTTTAATTCGATTTCTGTTCCATTTAAAAAAATTATATTTATAAAATATTTATAAAGTTGTAAAGGAAATAAAAAAGCAAAGAACTAAGGTTAATAATGTTAGCATACATATATATGTATATGCACAGGAAAAAAATTAAGAAACAAAAATTATTTAACTATCATGATTTGAAAGTTTTTTCACAAAATTCATAAATAACTGTTAACTGTGGCTGTTAACAGTTAACAACTGTTAATCATTATATAAATATATACACATCTATACTAATATTATAAAGAGGAAAACTTTGTTTGTTACGAATAGGCTCAAAAACTACTGGACCGATTTTAAAAATTCTTTCACCATTCGAAAGCTACATTATCCACGAGTAACATGGATTATATTCTATTTTGGAAATAGGGCTCGAGATATAGGTCAAAACGTGGACCCGGGTAACCTTCGGACGTGTATGTACAATATGGGTATCAAATGAAAGCTGTTGGTGAATGCTTTAGTACAGAGTATTTTTCATGCCGCTCCGTGACTGGGGTCTCGAGATATAGGTCAAAACGTGGACCCGGGTAACCTTCGGATGTGTTTGTACAATATGGGTATCAAATGAAAGCTGTTGATAAGTGCTTTAATATGGGGTAATTTTCATACCTATTGATGACTAGGGTCTGGAAATATATGCCAAAACGTGGACCCGCCGTCTCTTTGCACCGAATTAAACCAAACTTACACACATTGTTAAGGAGGTATTGAAGATGGTTTCCGTATAGTTTGGATACCTATTGGTAGATAGGGTCTCGAGATATAGGTCCAAACGTGGACCCGGGTAACCTTCGGATGTGTATGTACAATATGGGTATCAAATGAAAGCTGTTGATAAGTGCTTTAATATGGGGTAATTTTCATACCTATTGATGACTAGGGTCTGGAAATATATGCCAAACGTGGACCCGCCGTGTCTTTGCACCGAATTAAACCAAACTTACACACATTGTTAAGGAGGTATTGAAGATGGTTTCCGTATAGTTTGGATACCTATTGGTAGATAGGGTCTCGAGATATAGGTCAAAACGTGGACCCGGGTAACCTTCGGATGTGTATGTACAATATGGGTATCAAATGAAAGCTGTTGATAAGTGCTTTAATACGGGGTAATTTGATGACTAAGGTCTGGAAAGATATGCCAAAACGTGGACCCGCCGTGTCTTTGCACCGAATTAAACCAAACTTACACACATTGTTAAGGAGGTATTGAAGATGGTTTCCGTATAGTTTGGATTCCTATTGGTAGATAGGGTCTCGAGATATAGGTCAAAACGTGGACCCGGGTAACTTTCGGATGTGTATGTACAATATGGGTATCAAATGGAAGCTGTTGGTGAATGCTTTAGTTCAGAGTATTTCCATCCGCTCCGTGACTAGGGTCTCGAGATAGAGACCAAAACGTGGACCCTAGAATGTGTTTGTACAATATGGATATCAAATGAAAGCTGTTGATAAGTGCTTTAATACGGGGTAATTTTCATACCTATTGATGACTAGGGTCTCGAAATATATGCCAAAACGTGGACCCGCCGTGTCTTTGCACCGAATTAAACCAAACTTACACACATTGTTAAGTAGATATTGAAGATGATTTCCGTATAGTTTGAATACCTATTGGTAGATAGGGTCTCGAGATATAGGTCAAAACGTGGACCCGGGTAACCTTCGGATGTGTATGTACAATATGGGTATCAAATGGAAGCTGTTGGTGAATGCTTTAGTTCAGAGTATTTTTCATGCCACTCCGTGACTAGGGTCTCGAGATAGAGACCAAAACGTGGAGCCTAGAATGTGTTTGTACAATATGGATATCAAATTGAAGCTGTTGGGGAATGCTTTAGTACAGAGTATTTTTCATGCCGCTCCGTGACTGGGGTCTCGAGATATAGGTCCAAACGTGGACTCGGGTAACCTTTGGTTGTGTATGTACAATATGGGTATCAAATGAAAGCTGTTGATAAGTGCTTTAATACGGGGTAATTTTCATACCTATTGATGACTAAGGTCTCGAAATATATGCCAAAACGTGGACCCGCCGTGTCTTTGCACCGAATTAAACCAAACTTACGCACATTGTTAAGTAAGTATTGAAAATGGGTTTCGTAAAGTTTGGTTGTAATTCGGAGCACTGGCAACGGGTACAGCGTTCTTTTGAACCATCCATAATGTCGCTTACTTTTTTAACGCTTGGGGCGGAACTGAACTGTCAAATTGACAGTGTGAGTTACAATGGGTCTATATTTCTTTCTGATTTGGATGCCATAAGGAAAAAACGTAAGTGCAACATGTAAAAATTGTTTGTGAATTTTTTTGGAGTGGATTTTGGAACAATGAATAATTTCTTACGAAATTTGAGAATTTAATGTGAAATCCGAATGAAATTATGTGTTCGTGAAAAAAAAATTTTTTTCGTTTTTTTTTTTGAAAAATATAAATGGATAATGGTTAAAAAAGCTCCAATGGATCAGGAAAAAAGACGATTGTTTATTCATATGCGTTGATTTGACATTTAAAAACAATCTTCTTTTTTCCTGATTTTCAATTTATATTTTATATTTACTCAAAAACAAATAGAAAAACAAAAAATATTGTTTATGCCAAAGCGCTTGAATAAAGAATAAAGAAATAAATAATATGAAAATCATATATTTTCTGTTCTAAACCATATCTATTCTATTTTAGTGTGCCCAGCGAAGGGGGCCGGGTTTGCTAGTATAATATATATGTATATAAACCGCTCGAAGAACCGCAAGGAGAACCGCAAGAAGAACCGCAAAAAGTTAGCTTAAACCCATATACATATTTTCACAAAACACTGGTTTTTGAAAAAAAAACAGAAACTTTTGAAACTTTGAAAACTTTTATAATTCTATGGTACGTATGAGAGTACGCCTAGGTGTGGATGAATCTGATGTGGCAGTGGATATTGACGGCCGACAGCCTTGAAGAAATTCAAAAATTATGATCCCTTAAATGATAGCTCCAATTTATTTCTTTTTGTTTTTGCGTATGCTAGTTTTTGTTTTATACGTGTGCACGCCTCGATGGATTTGTAGTGAATAAAAATACGTCGGCTGGGCTTAAGCTTAACATCCAAAAAGGGAAACTTTCACTACTTTCGTTAAGGTAATCATGATCGGGTGGGACATTTTCTCGCTGTGTTTAATTTGTATATAGAAGACATACCTGTGTTTCGTTTGGGTGTATGAACATAAGGAGGATGGAAATTAGAAGAAATTAATATAAAAAAATGTGCACATGTACCACGGTACATATTTTCTATTACAACTGTTTAACAGTTCGGTTCACATACTTTTTTTTTTTCAAAGAAAATTTATCTGTACATTTATTTTCAAGAATTATAAAATCGATGATATGGCAAGCGCGTTTTTCCTACCGCTTCCAATTTACATAAGAACGAAACTTAACAACTTAAAATTTACAGGTTCTTAAGTCTCTTAAGTTAAGTTAAATTTGAAGTAATCGTTAATGCAGCTTACCATATAATGAACTGGGCAAAATATTAAGATAAGTTAAGTTACGTAAATTAAGTCTACACTAACTGAGTTTTTAAGCGAATTGGAGATTTCGCTGTTGATCCAATGTTGAATAAGTTAACTGATCATGTAGATCGCTAACGCAAGTATGTATCTACAAACATACATGCATGTTAGCCAAATTGAAAGAGCAAAAATTGCTCATTCAGTTCATTCAGTATTCAACTGCCACGAATATAGCGACTGCAACAGCGGATGAGGGCGATCAACACGATTAAGAATACGATCATCAACATAAAACGCATACACATACGTGCGTGTATGTATGCATGATATACTTATATAATATATGCTGTGTACCCTTGGGTACGCATCAACACTGAATCACACATAAAATCATTGGCTTCTTACCTTATTGGTTCGGCTACCTTACCCTGCATCTTACTATGTTAATGAATTTAACATAGGCTTAGGATGCTAACCCATGGTGTTTAGCAATAGCAACGCAGGGGTGAACTGTTTCTGAAAAGTGAGTGCTGAATTCACAACTGATTTTTTCTCTTTCACAATTGATTTCGATGTTCGATTCTTCGCTGGTGCAATTAAATATGAACATTTACTTTTTAACTTTTGATTTGTGGTGTTTTAAATTCAGGCCGCCGTAGCCGAATGTGTTGGCATATAAACCTGCCTGAAGCATTGATTTTTTTGAAGTTGTATGGTTTCACGAATCTGCATTTCCGGGCTGCATGGCTCCGTTTCCGATATTTATTCTAAAGCAGGAAATAAGAATAAAAATCTTATAAATTTTTTCAGAGTTTAATACTATGCTTACGAGGGAATAATTTGAGCGCCTTCAATATTCATTGCTAAATCACAAAGCCGCTACACAAAACTGAATTCCAAATAAGATAAATATGAAAAAATCTAATGAGGTAGACCTTATGCATATGCACTTTGTTTGTGTAGTTAAAAGACAGTTTGGTGCATACTCAAAGGCGAAATAAGCCGGTTCTATATTTGTTAAAGAAAGTTTTCAGAAAAATCATAGTTTGTTTCATTCATATTCGGTGAATTTTTTTTAGTTCGGAACCAGATTTAAATTTAAATCCACCATGAACTGGCACCAGAATTGCCTTTAACTATTGAAAACTAATAAGGATATTTAATTTTCAAGATATTGAATGAGATTTTAAGACACCTTCATCCATTTGGGTTAGATGAAAACGCATTTTATCAACAAAAATATATTAAAAACCAAAGGTTAATTTTGAGTCACTTTAAACTGATACTTTATTTCACCAAAATTTAATGGGTAAATTTCCTTACGCAAATTTTTCTAAAAATTTTGTTTAAAAAGTTTGAAATTTTTATGAAAAATTTATATGTTATGAAACTGAAAACATCTAGCAAGAGACAGGAATCTCGTAGAGAAGACTAAAACCCCCCACGGGTTTTAAAAAAACGGAAAAAACAATAAAAAATGTGTCAGTTTGTTCAGTTTCAAAAATTAGCAGTCCGCAAAAATTAAACTTTTTTATAAAGTGTGGGTGCATGTAAAGTTCTGTCTAGACCGAATTTAGCACTTCCTTGCTTGCTTAGGTTGTGTTTAAGAGGCGAGATAAATAAAAATTCCTCTGCTTTCGTCGACGTTTATTTTACTATCTCTCATCCGCCAAACCCTATCCGTAAGTGAATTAGCTTACCATTCATGTTTGAAGTCATGACTTGATCACATCTGATTTCAGCGAAGAAAATGCAGTGATCGCTACCTATGGTATGCAGTACCTGAGGCGATGTATGTACACTTGCCAGGAAAAGTATTCGTACACAATTGGTGATTTGTGTTATTCAACAACCAGAGCTTAACATTATATGCAACATTCTAGGGTCATTATCATGCTGAAACCAGAAATCCTCACCAAGAAAATTGGTCCATTGTTGACTCTATAAAAGCAAGTGCTCCAACTCCTTGCGCCGCCATACACCCCCAGATCATCACACCTCCCCCGCCATGCTTCACAGTTGGTAAACGATTATCTTTTTCGAATGCAGTACCGCTCTTACGTCACACTAGTTTTCTTGCTTTAATGCCAAATATGCAATATTTGCTTTCATCCGAAAATAGAACACATTCCCAAAATTCTGGAGGTTTGTACATATTCGTTTGCAAAACCATGCGTTTTTCCGTTGACTTAGGATCTGTACGGTTTTCTACGTGCTACGGGTATGAATAAATATAATAAATAAAAATATAATAAATAAAATATAGAATTTTTTTAATGAAAAAAAGTGACTACATTTGAGTTACCTATCGAATTGTCTATAACTGCTACTCAAGCCCAAACCATTCACATCATGTGTACCGCAAGGCTCTATTTAAGGTCCCATTCTTATTTGCATTTTTATGATGTTGTTGAGTGTTGCCAAAGTTCGTCGATTCATCTCTATTCTGATGACACACAGATCTACTTCTTGTTGGTCAGGCTTAATTTTAATACTTTTTTTAACGAAGTTATTTTTATTTGATCATGTAAATACAGGGTGGGCCATTTAGCGTTTGCTTTTTGAACCACCTATTTTTTTGAGAATGGTAACACAAATGACATGTCAAATGTGTTCATAATTTACTTAAAGGTTTGACATTGACGAAATGGGACGCTATACGCTTGAGCAAAATTGGGAAATATTGAAAACCTATTTCCAAAGTGGTGAGTCTTCTTCTTCTTTTCTGATTTTCACATCGGTGGCTACGTCGCTTTTGGGGCTCAGAAAATCCACACGCTACTGTAGAGAAGCAAATGCATCCACAACGAGTCACTGTTTGGTGCGGTTTTTGGTCTGGCGGCATCATCGGGCCATTTTTTTTCGAAAATGAGCGAGGAGCCGCGGTTACAGTAAATGGCGAGCGTTACCGTGACATGCTCAAGGAGTTGTTTCCAAAAATTGAAGAGGATGACATGGACGACATTTGGTTTCAACAGGACGGTGCAACTTGTCACACTGCCAAACTTGCACTCGAACTTTTGGCTACCGTTTTTGAAAACCGAATAATTAGCCGAAATTCCGATATCAATTGGCCGCCTCGGAGCTGTGATTTAAGCCCGTTGGACTATTTTTTGTGGAGAGCCGTTAAAGACAAATGCTATGCGAACCATCCAGAGACGATTGATGCTTTAAAACATGAAATCGAAGTTGCCATTCATGAAATTGGAGCCCAAACAATCGAAAATGTGCTTAAAAATTGGGTTGATCGAATGGCCTACTGTAAAACCAGTCGTGGCAGTCATTTGAACGATATTATTTTTCATTCATAAATGACAATGTTCAATCTTCAAAATAAAAAAAAAGTTTGAAAAAATATTCATTAGTTTGTTTTTTATAGCCGATTCAAAAACCAAATTTTACATGGCCCACCCTATATTAAGCAAAAATTTTAAATTTTCATTCGAATTGGTCACCATTTGCTTTTACGAGGGGTGCCTTTTATATTTCGGGATTTGGCAACCCTGGTGTTGCAATCTGGCAACTGACAGCTGTATCGCAAAGTTTGACATTTTTTGGCTTTTACGTACTCAGAACGTTTTGAAATACCAGCGCTATTTGTGTTGTTTACAGTAACTTAAAAGATTCATCTCGGTCCAAAAATGGAATTAAATCGTGAACATTCTCGTGCAATTATTTTTTATTATTTATGGTGAATTCAGTCGTGGTCGTAGTTCACTCCAAGATGAATTTCGTGAAGGTCAGCCAAAATCAGTTGTTGTTCCGAAAACTATTGATGCTGTGCGCGAACTGATATTGCAAGATCGTTATGTGACCTATCGTGAGATTGAGACAATCTTAGGCATTAGTGGGACCAGCATACATTCAATATTGCATGAACATTTGACTGTCAAAAAAATTTGTTCACGTTGGATCCCACACAATTTGTCAATCGCTCAAAAAAAGGCTCGTGTCGATTGGTCAAAGGAAATGCTCAAAAAATACGATCGCGGGGCTTCGAAACACGTCTATGACATCGTGACAGGTGATGAATCATAGATTTACGCGTATGAGCCCGAAAGTAAACAGCAGTCGACTGTATGTGTGTTTCAAGATGAGCCAAATCCAACAAAAGTTGTTCACGCACGAAGCACTTCCAAGCAAAGGGTCGCCTGTTTTTTCGGAAAAACTGGATATGTTGCAACCGTACCACTAGAACAACGCAGAACAGTAAATTCTGAGTGGTACACAACCATTTGTTTGCCAGTTGTCTTCCAAGAAATAAGGAAAACCAATTGCCAAAGACGGATCACTCTTCACCAGGACAATGCGAGCTCTCACACATCGGCCCAAACAACTGCATTTTTTGAGCACCCAAAACTTCGAATTAATGGGCCATCCGCCGTGTAGTCCTGACTTGGCACCGAATGACCCGTACGTAAAAAACAAACTGAGAGGTCAACGTTTTTCGACATCTGAAGAAGCGGTTGCGGCATTCAGAATTCATGTTTTGGAGGTACCTCATTCAGAGTGACAAAAGTGCTTCGAAAATTGGTTCAAACGAATGCAGAAGTGTATAGATCTTCATGGAGAATATTTTGGAAAACAATAAAGTGATTTTCGATGATTAAAATTTGTTTTTGTTCTCTAATCCCGACATATAAAGGCACCCCTCGTATACAAGCCTTTCAACTATTAGGCCATTCAGCTATTCGCTGCTCGAACCAAAGATTGTTTCAGACTCTCCAAATTTCTATCAGGCCTTCGACAGGTCATGTTCTCTTAAGCTGACGACAAACTGTACTCAGATATGGACTTCCAGACGGCCAATCTTCTGCGGTTACGAACCCAGGAGTATTGGTTTTTAACCACTGCTGGGTGGAAGATCCAACGCTCTCTATTGAAGAGAGTACTACTCAAATGCTTCACCACACCTTCTAAGACATCCTCCTGGAACACTTTTTCCCCGGTCTTAACCCCTTTTTTCGTAGAAATTAAGAGATGTGACGCAGTTACAAGACACTCCCCACCAAACCCTTACGAAGGCTGGATGGTGGCCACGCTGAACACTTGGAGCAACATGTTTTGCGTCATTAGAAGTTTTAACATAGATTTTGTCGTTTTGTTTATTAAAAACTTCTTTAACAGTGAATATTTTCTCATCTGTGAAAAAGGTCGTTGACCTCGTACCATTTGTCGCGTCAAATTTTCTTAAAGCGCGTTGTTAAAAGATGATCAGTTGAGCGAAGGAAGACTTTGGTGGAGAGATCATCTCTAATTGGTCTTGACATGGATCTGGTCGATACATTAATAACGATTGATCGTGCGGTAAACAAACATTCTCGAAATATTAAGTTTTATCAAGAATTTTTAAATCTCACTTGCACTTTTATCACACTTACGTAATGCAATCAAGGCAATGCGATTTTCCTTAGCTCCTCACTCAATTGATAACAAGCAAAATTTGTCACGAAACTGAGTATAGTTTATGAGCAGCCAATGCATACGAACAAAAGCAAAAATAATTGAACTTATGCATAGTAAAATTTGTCATGGACAAGTAAAGTGAATAGACACACCATCAAATCTGCTAACCTGCTATAGACTCTGGCCAAAATGGAATATGGGTCACACAAGCTGACTGTTGAAACTTAACAGGAAGGACGTAAGAAATCATTTTGGGGTTCTAACAGGGCATTGTCTTATAGGCAGGCATGCCAGCAGATTGGGGCACCCTATAACAACCACTGCAGAGGCTGTAACCATATTGAAGAAAAAGATTTCTATGCGGGTGCGTGGCTCTGGGTAGAAGAAGGTTCAATATTCTAGGAAAATTTTTTTGAATAATTTGGCAGAAGTACCTAAGGGGGGGATCTGCCATGAATAACGCTCTTGCAGAATCGGTATTCACACCATTAGGTGCAGTCAAGAGTACAATTTCCCAAAAATACCTCCGACTCGCGGATTGTAGGTGGAAAGACCAGACTACATGCAAAATTAGCAGAACGTTATGGCCCACCTACAACCTCAAGCAATCGTCAGCATTAATAAGCATGAAACGAGGTGATGGCTGGAGACTTACGGCAGTCATAACTGGCTTTTGGTCTGTGGGAGAACAAGCAGTCAAAATGGGTATCCGTCGCAATTCAAACTGTCACAGTTGTAAGCAACCGGAGAAAAAGGAAACAATATTCCGTTTCCTCTGCGAATGCCCTGCCCTATGGAAGGACAGAATGTTAACCCTGGGTCAACCGGTGTTCTCGAACAACTGTCTGGCTTAGACGTCAACAACCTAACAAGATTCTTAAACCGCACAGACTGGATATAGTCATGCTGTAAATAACCATTAAACAAGTTGGTAACGAGGATGTGGCAACAAGATGGTGTGGAAGCGCTAGTTCGATTCTGGAAGAATCACCACTTTAACCAACCAACCAAACCCAATTTAAAACTAACAAAGAATGTTAGATACATTGAAGCCACAGGCTGGTTCTATGATGAGTATAGAGTGAGGAGGGGGAGCAGTCCGGATGGTATCACAATGGACCCATCAACGCATCAATTGGCAATCTTTTACCCACCCACCTACCAAAATGCCTGCATAAATTATTATAAACACAATATTTATTGTACCTGTTTAGAAACATTAAACTATGCCAGTGTTTCCAAAAATTGAATCTCATTGTTTCGCATATTCATACGTGGAATCAGAGCGCATGTTTTTTGTTAGTGCCATGCCATTATGAGCCTCTATACCGACTGCATGGAAGCTTATAAAACAACCAAGGTGTTGAAAAACTGCAGTTTGTAACTACTTCTAATCTACCTGCCAGAAATCTGCGATTAATAACCTGCAAGCTTCCCCAATTGCCAGTACTTCCGGAAAACACTGCAGACATTTGGAAGACATACAGATTTTACAATTTTAATTCTATGAGAATATGTACCTGTTCCAACACCACAATCCATTTTGGATCCATCTGTATGGACTGTAGTGTCAAAGCTGTTAAGTGAGAATCCCTTACTCCATTCCTCCCGAGATGAGATAAGAGGGGCAAAGTTTCTATGGAATGTTACCGTCGGGATGATATAATCAGTCCTCACCGAGGTACACTGAGTTTGTCGCAGTAATAGACTGGCATGGCCATGAGTTTTTTCCCATCAGCGGCCTGCTTCCATTAACCTAAACGTACTCATGGTTACCATCTTCTTGATATGTAGATCTACCGGAATAACGTGTGCCAGTGCGTCAAGAGCCTCCTTAAGACATGATCTGATAGTACCGAATGCTATTGCACAGGCTGATCTCAGCCAAATAATTTGATGTTGAAGTCTCTCTTTAGAGCCTTCCACCAAACCACCGAGTCATACGATAAAATAGGTCGTATAATCGCCTTATACAACCATAATATATACTTGGGTTGAAGACCCCATCTTTTTCCTGGCATACGTTTACAGGTATATAAAGCGATTTCGGCTTCCTTTACTCGTTCTTCGACGTTTAATTTCCAGCTAAGTTTGGAGTACAGAATTACTCCTGTAGAGAGTTTGTCTGTTAATATTTGGTGAGTAAAAATTTGTACCTTACCATATATCTAGTGGAAAATACCATAAGTTCTGTTTTACATGCGTTTAAACTTACCACAACCTGTGGTCCAAGAGTTAACCTCGCATAGCGCTCTTTGAATGATCCCACTGATCGTATTGATGCCATTAGCACCGCATCATCAGCGTACGCAACCACTTTTACCCCATCTCCAGCAAGTTTATTAAGATTTTGCTTATCACTCATAACCAAAGAAGTGGAGATAATATTCCCGCCTGTAGAGTACCCCTGTGGACTCTCTTAATTATGTTGATATTACCCACATTAGCCCGACGATCCTGCCTAGCATAGAGGTGATGCAACTGCTGATACAATTTTCCACCCCACAGAGCATTACGGATGCTGGCTCACCCGCTAACACCACAGAGCATTACGGGTGCTCACTCATCCGCTAACAGATCAGCGCAGAAACAAGATCTGGAAACAGAAAACCCATTTAACAATCTGGGGCAACAAATAAGAGCCCTCGCGAACATGCGAAACGAAAACGGAGGAAAGCGCCGTACCATCCATCAACCAATGAGGGACGTTATATTTAGCATAAAATCCCTCTGCCACCGGGCTGCCGAGGAAATGTGTCGTTGCAACTCTAGTGGGATACCCTGCCATGAGAGTAGAACACAAACGTCTCCCAGGCCGAGAATTACCACAGAGATTAGACGCCAAAGGGCTGGCAGTGAGGTTTCTCCGACAAGTAAAACAAAAAAGCAGAACCAGTGGGAAAGGTTCATGTGCCAGCTTCTTCTCACCCAGTCCAGCCGAAGCCAACAAACGAGTGGACACTGGTAAAAAACAAAAACCCAAAAGAAAACGGCCAAACAAGCTAGTAATAAAAGTACGGGAAGAGATAGACCCGACGCCATAATAATTGAATGAACGGATAATAGTTCTTACGCTGACATTTTAAAGAATGTTAAATGCGACGAAAAATTCAAAAACTTCCCTCAATCAGTATCGAAAATAAGAGCCCAAAAAGGCGATCTCTTAATCGAACTGATAAAAAAAGTGCCAAAAATCTACCGATTTCAAAACTATCGTGGGTGCCACCTTAGGTAACGAAGCAACAGTGAAGGCGCTTATTCATCGCATCACAGTAGGATGCAAGATCTGCCTATGCGGGAACTCAAACGGCCACCATTAGCCTGCCAGCTCTGAAAGCCAAAAAGCTAATGGAGATTGGCAAAGTCAAAATTGGATGGGTTGTCTGGTGCTTACGAGAACGTGTCTCGTACAAAAATGCTATAGGTGTCTAGAATACGGTCACATGTCGCGCAACTGTGCTAGTGCATTCGATAGATCTAAGTAGTGCCGGAAATGTGGTGCTGACGATCACTTCGCCAAAGATTGTCAAAACAGCTAGAAATGTGTGCTCTACGAGACCGACAAAAGACAGAACATCAACATCAACGGTGAAGGGTTCGAGGGATACAAAATAAAAGGAATCAATTTTGTCAGTTGCTATGCAAGACCCAGTTTGACTGCAGTGAAGTACGAACAGCTTCTTCAAAACATTGTACTGAAAGCCAGGGGAAATCACCTTTAATAATAGCGGGGGATTTCTACGGCTGGACAACCGAATGGGGTAGCCGGCGCACAAGCAAAAGAGGAGAGATGCTTCTTAAAGCATTCGCTCCTCTCCACATTACTGTTCTAAATAGCGGGTCAACTTTCACTTACCGTAAGATGGGAATAGGGTCAGTCATAGATATTACCCTGGCAAATGATTCCATTGTTCAAAAGATCAAATGGAGGGTGAGTGAGGGCTACACGCACAGTGCCAACAAGCTACGATAATGGACATCACTGAAAGGACGCTTAAAATTGCACCCAAGCCGACAGGTCTAAAGTGGAAGGACGAGAAGCTTGATAGCGAAGCCCTAAAATATATGATGATGTTGCTCCCACCTCCTGCTGGTTCTGTCGAGAATAGGACGAAACTCCTAGTAGAAGGACTAAGAGAAGCTTGAGAAGCTTCCATGCTCAGGCGAGTAATTCGCCAACTTATATACCTATGCTCCGCGCTAGACGCAAGATGCAGCGCAGTAGAGTGAGACCTGCCTTTGTTGAAAATGTTCAAAATCTTTGATCAGCTAGACAGGCGCTAAAAAAAGCCATTAAAACTAGCAAGCAAGAAAGTTTGAAGAAGCTTTTGTGAGGAAGCTGATATCAACCCCTGGGGCACCGCGTACCGGGTGGTATTATCTAAAGCGAAAAGTGTACACACACCCCCAATTACTTGCCCAGTGAGGTTGCGTAAAATTGCTATCTTCCCTCAAAGATCTGAAAACATTTTGTCATCCTGTATACAACCCGAAGCAGGTGACATCTTTCGTGTCACCGAACAAAAACTCCTAGCGGCGTATAATAAAATTAAGTCTAAGAAAGCTCCAGGTCCAGACAGTATACTAAATAAAGGCCTGAAATTAGCAATTTCTAAACGTCCCGACATATTTCAAGCAGTATTCCAAACCTGCCTTAAGGAAGGCACTTTCCCAAAGAGGTGGGAGAAGCAAACACTTGTTCTTTTACCCAAGGGCAACAAAAAGCCGAACCCAAGTCGACCAATATGTCTACTAGACACAATGGGGAAGATTCTGGAGAAAATTATTTGCAGCAGGTTGTCGTCTTTCGCTGAAGATAAAGGTATTCTATCCACATTCCAGTTTGGCTTCAGGAAATCCCGCTCAATATTAGATGCTATCAAATGCGTGGTAGATTTAGCAACAGAAGACATTGAAGGCAGGAGATGGCGCGGCGGGAAAAAGAATACTGCGCTGTAGTAGCTCTGGAGCTTAGAAATGCTTTTAACACAGCTAGCTGGCAGCGTATATCAGAAATCCTCGCAAAAATAGGGTCGCCTAGTTATATAACCAGAATAATTGAGAGCTATATCATGGACCGTAAGCTAAGGTTTAGGATTGACAAAGGCGTTGATGAGTATATCGTATCAGCAGAGGTTCCTCAGGGATCAGTTCTGGGCCCACTGCTATGGAACCTAAGGTATGACGGGGTTCTAAGACTGGATATGCCCTCTAGAACTAAAGCCAATGGATTCGCGGATGGTAATGGTAGCAAAACATATCCACGCAATTGAGGGGATTGCCAGCGAATCCATAAGTAGGATCAAGACTTGGCTAAGGTATATGAAGCTGGAATTAGCTGAGCATAAGGCCGATGTAGTTCTAATAAGCAGCAGGAAAATAGTAGAAACTATAAATGTAAATGTTGGGTCTGAAAGCATTACTTGAAAACCCGCTATTAAATACCTAGGAGTGATGGTTGACAGCCGCCTGAATTTCAAAACGCACCTGGAATACGCTGTGAAGAAGGCACCAAGTGTGCAGTCCTGTCTGTCGCGAATCATGCCAAACAATGACGGACCTAGCCACAGCAAAAGAATACTATATAGCAGGGTAGTCAGCTCGGTTCTTTTGTATGCCTCACCGATCTGGGCTGATGCAATGGACTTAAATAGCTTCACAAAAAACTGACAGCCATCTATCGGCTAAGCGCTTTGCGAACTATCTGCGGCTTCCGTACAATTTCGGACGATGCTTCCTTCGTTATTGCAGGACTAGTCCCCGTAGACATTTTGGAAAGACATTTTTGAAAGAAATGCAGAGAGTGTATATAAGGCTATCTAGAGCAAGTCGTAAAACTATTGCAGAAGAAGAAAGGCGTCATTCGATGGCCCACTGACAATACCGGTGGAACAGATCACTGAAAGGTAGATGGACGCATGGGCTAATACCCATTCTTACGATGGAAAGGAACCATTCCACCTAACCCAATTTCTTTCAGGGCACGAAGAATTCGAAAATACCTCCATAGATTTGGCCATGAAAGTTCCACAATCTGCACGGATAGGGAAGAAGACGCGGATCATGCCTTGTTCCAATGCCCACGCTATGCTCCCGAAATTTGTGGTATATTAAGCGGAGAAAATATTTTAGATTTTATGCTAAAATCGAGTGATAACTGGAAGCGAATCTGCGCGCATGCGAAATAAATCCACAAAAAAAAACCGTTCTCATTTCCCCATCGATGTAGGTTTGACTAGCGTTTGACATTAGTGTATTTCGCGCTTTATCTGTACATATCCTAAAGTTCTTTGTTTGTTTTTAATAAAATATGTATGTCTACACGTAAATATATTTATGTGTGTAAGCCTAATGCTGAAAACAGTGAACAACGTACGCAATCCCTCACCGCAGCCCCTAACGAGCACAAAAACTCATTCCGAGAGAACAACTGCGTTCTTTTAATTACATATTTACACAATACATCGGTTTGTGTGTGTATGTGTTTGGTTGTATCTACACAATGTTGCCATTGATATTTTTGCTTACACACTTTTTCACACATCCGCTTTATCAGTTACAATTTTTCATTGTTTAATAAACCAAAGCCAAAAACCAACAAATTCAAATAATTCATTTATCTATAATTAACATTATTCAACAGTGTTTTTAAGTTATTTTAATAAAAATTATAATTTTTCTAAGTTTATTTTGTAAATGATTTCGAAATGTACTGCTTGGCAACACTGTGTGGTGAGGGAGCAATCAGCTGACAGGGTTTTACGGGAATTTTCAAATATCGTGAAATAAAATTTACGATACTACGATATGGAAAGAAGGAATTTTTCATTTACATGGGGTTCTCATTAGTTTGATCGTAACAGCTGACAGGGGTCTGCGTTTACGTCGTTCACTGTTTCCAGCATTAGTGCATGCTTTCCTTGTTTAGCATTTTCTGCTATGTAAACGATAATCATATGTACGTGTGTATGTATGTATGTATATGCCGGCTATCGCCCTGCACAAACAGTAACGGATCCCAAATTATAATATAGGAGACTATGTATATATGTTTATGCAAATGGGTACGTACGTACACAGATAGATATATATGTGCATATGTATATGCTTGTGTAATTGTTTACATTTGCATTGCATCCCAATCACTAAATCAAGTTAGAAAATAAAACAACTGACTTTAAAATAGCTGGAGAGCCAATGGGAGTTTCGATATTTCTCTAGTAAGCTCTAGCAGTCATCATTTACCGAACATCAGTATTTAATGCGAGTTCTAATACTGCGCATGCCAGTGCTTAAAACTTTCAAAATTGAAACATTTCGTTTAATTTCTGTTTTTTATTGTGTGTAATATTCCAATTAGTTGCGAAGTTGTGAGAAATTAGCAATATGGCTTTCGATAAGCAAAGCGCAGCACAAATGCGCAATGACCTACAGTCTGCGTTAAATGATGCAACAGCACCACCGCCAGCCTATATTTCAATTGAAAATGTGACCACTATGCAGCCTGGATCCAGAGGAGCACCGATCTATGGTGATATACCATCACCGATACCGACTTTCACGCCCATCTATACGAACCAAAATCCACCGGTTGGTCCAAAATCTGTGCGCTTGCGGTGCCCACAATGTAAATGTATGGTGGAGTCGCAAGTTAGACATCGTTCAACGACCAAAACGCATTTGGCCTGTTTGCTGCTCACGTGGACGGGGTGAGTATGAGTGAACCATTGACAAGCTTAGCGATTCAAATTGCCCACTTTTTATATCTCTTCTTAATTTTTTTTACATAGCTGTTGTTGTTGTCTGCCATACTGTATGGATACTTGCCGCAATGCCAATCATTTTTGCCCGATGTGCGGTACTTTTATTGGGTCCTATGAATCCTAAAGCAAGAAGTTCAAAAGAAACTATACAGTTAATGCAGAAATGCCAGATAAGAGACGAGTGGTTTAAGTTCCGTTCATTTCCTTCGATTTCACCTACATAAAAAAGAGTCTAGTTAATTTCAATATACTTATACATACATATATTTACGTACTGACAAAAGATATTAAAATAAAATAAAGTGCATTAACATGGACCGCGTTCACATACGGCAACTCCATTGTTTGCAGTTGTTGTTGTTTTGAGTATACATTCAAGAAATCATTTACAAGAATGAGAACAGAAGACGCATTATGGGAATTGGTGATGTCAGATATTGTCGACCAAATTTCCCACAACAATTGGGGGCAATTTTTTTTTAAATTAATTCAATTAAAAAAAAGTAAAGTGCTCAAAACGCATTTTTCAGTTTTAAAAAGTAATATTTATAAATACTTGCATACATATGTATGTATATGTCTTTTTTGTTATTGTTATTTATATATTTTATTTATTTATTAAGCAGTAAAAACGTTCAATGGTGTACGCTACCACAATGCTTAAATATGTATACCTTATACATATGATAATGTTGAACAATGTATGTATATAAATTAAATTAAGGGGAAAAAACTACTATAAAAACCCTTATGAGAGAGCAAACAAGAAAAAAGGAAGTTACAGGTATGTACATGTACAATGCAGATATTTGGTGACTTAAGCATACTGAAGCAGATCTAATATTAATTGGTTATTAGAATAACTACATTTGATCTTAAACTTATCATTAAGTTTTTCGATTCGTGAGAATATCATTTCTATTTTGTTTTCGTTGTGTAAACGCCTCGTGGAATAATCCCATGGTAAATTAAGCGTTAATCTCAGAAGCTTATTTTGTTGTATTTGCAACGTCTTTATATGTGTTTTTGCACATGTTCCCCATACAGGACATGCATAGAGCATAATTGATTGGAAAATTACTTTGAATATGAAAAGTTTATTTTCAGTACTTAGCTCGCATTTTCTGTTGATTTAATGATATAACATTTTGATTGCGATATTGTATTTATTATTTATGTGGTGAATGTGATCACGGAAGATTAGTTTTTTGTCTAATACTACGCCCAAATATTTAGGGGGGTCTGACCAATTTATATCATGCCTATTAATATTGAGGTTAATGCTGGGCAAATTGCATGGACTCCTTTTTTGGTAAAAAAGATGGCTTGCGTTTTACCAACATTAAGTTATATTTTCCATCTGCGAAGATAGTTTGCGACATGATTCAGCGCACTTTGAATTTTACTCACTATATCATGAGCAGACTTGTGCGAATACAAAATACCGATATCATCAGCATACATGGCGTAGTGACAGTTGTCAAACTTAGGGACGTCAGACACATATATATTAAATAAAATAGGTCCTATAACTGATCCTTGAAGGACACCAGCTGGAACTTCCGTTAGGTCTGAAAATTCATTATTTATACAGACACAGAAAGAACGATTTTTTAGAAAGCTTTGAACAATCTTAATAAGTTGGGTTGGAAATTTTAAATCAACCCATTGTGCCAAACGCAGGCAAAGGCTTTTTCAACGTCGAAAAGGACTAAAGCGGTGGACTTTTTGTTATTGAAACTAGATTTTATGTGGTTACAAATTCTCTGGATTCGGTGTGTTGTACCGTGAAATTTTCTAAATCCAAAAATGTTCACCAGGCAGTACATTACTTTCATTAATAAAATCTGTTAATTTATCTTTTAGTACTTGCTCGAATATTTTACCGAGACTGCTTAAAAGGCTTATTGGTCGATAGCTTCCGATTTCTTTTGGGGGGTTTCCGGGCTTTGGTATTGGAGTTACTTTTGCCGTTTTCCATGTCTCCGGAAAGTACTGTAGTTTAAGACATGAATTGATAATAAATGTAGAAAAAATAACTGCTATTTTAGGCAAATTCTTAAACATTATATTCCTTATATCGCCTAAAGCTGGTGATTTTCATAAAGCTGTTTGTTGAATTAATAAATCGATGTATTTGCACTTAACAAAGTCGGTTGGTGAGGTATTAACATATAGAGAGTTCAGTTTTAAAATTTTTTCATTTACCGCATCTTCATGTATTCTAGAGCTTAACACGTTCCCTGTCCCAATACAAAAATGCAAAATTGTCCGACAAGTCCAACAGGGTTTTTTGAATAATTTGTTTTTTTGTAGTCATAGGATAGCTTTAGTAATAATAATAATTAAAAAAAAAACGGATTTAGGGTATTTCTACCTGAAACACATATGGTCCATGAACGTAGAGGGACATTTTTGCTTCTGCACGTTCATGAAACACATGTGGTTCAGGGAACTTTTTCTATATTTTTTTGGTGTTCATTAGTATTTATTTATTGTGAATATTTTATTATTATTATATTTATTATATTATTATATATAACTAAATTTACGATATTTTCAAACTATATTATAAAATAAGATTTCATTGATAATCTGTTTTTTAGACCTGTCAGTGTCAATTATTTTACTGTTACTGTCATATTTTCGAATTCTGTTCATCAAATTGTTTCAAGGTTATAACGCATGTGATATTTTTGTTGAAAATGCCACGCGTATTATCAACTGAGGAATTGCAACGTTTACTGGAAGACAATGACTTTGGATTGAATGAAAATGAAATGGATTCAAACAGTGAAAACAGCGATATACAAGGCGAGCCTGATTCTGATAGTTCGGATCAAGAACCGAGTTTTTTTGCTGATGACGATGTTGATGATCCTGATTTTGATCCAGGTGAGAATTTCTATTCAAACATTATAACCGGTGACCGTGGTAGAGACTCTCCAGCTGATAATTCATCGGATATCGTCATAAATTCACCTAGGCCAGAAATGAGCAGAAGACGGACTGCTGGTGAGATTATGCGGCTTACTCCGCAGGAAATAAATGATATAGATAGAGAAAATGGCTGGAGCCAGGAAATCCTACCACTGTCACGTCAACCTTATGGCAACAGCCCAATACTTCATGTCCAAAGCGACCAATTCATTGTATCCATTTATCGACGTATATTGACCAATGAAGTGTTAGATCTTATGGTCACTCAAACAAATTTGTACGCTTCTCAACTTACACAGAATGTCAACATGTCACTTCAAAGCCGCATGCATCGGTGGACAGATGTTACACGCGAAGAAATGTTGAAATTTATTGCCTTGTACATGTTGATGGGTATTATGAAATTTCCAACATTTGAATCACATTGGAAACTAAATAGATGCGATTTACTACCATCGAATATTTCACAACGAAAACATGTCACATAATCGGTTCTCGTCAATATTACGTTGCTGGCATTTTGTTGATAATGAAGCTCCGAGGGATCAAAACGAACGTCTATACAAAATAAAACCACTTTTGGACCTTGTTATCAATAACTGGAAGAGCTTACTAACACCTGGTGAATGTATCGTCATTGACGAGTCGATGATGCCGTTTAGAGGCAGGATATCTTTCCGTCAATACAACCCATCAAAAGCTCATAAATACAGCTTGAAAATCTATAAACTGTGCACAGAAGAGGGTTTTGTCTGGAATTATGATATTTACATAGGGCGTGACCCCGAGATTGCTGTTGTTGATAAGCCTGGGAGTGTCGTAGTTCAATTATGTGACGGTCTTCTAGATGCCGGACGGATAATTGTATGTGACAACTATTACAATACCGTAGGATTGGCAAAATATTGACAGCAGCGTAAGACAGACTTATGCGGCACTCTACGGGTAAATAGAAAAGAACTTCCATGGGCAATAAGATAAAAAAAAAATGGGACCTAAGAAAGGTGAAGTAATTGCTCGTCAGAAGGACAATGTAACAGTCATGATTTCTACATGCCATGGTGCCGATATGCACATGTCTTCAGGATATAGGCCAATGATGAAGCCAGAAGCCGTGCTCTATTACAATTAGCGAAAAAAGGGCATAGATGTATTTGACCAGCTTGCAAGTGATTATGACCCTAAAAGAAAGTCGCTTGCATGGTACAAAAAGATCGCTTTAGATGTTTTGATTTGTGCATCTGTAACTAACGCTACACTTTTGTATCGGAAACTACATTCAACTGCTCAAAGAAAATTACACAAAACCGTACTACAGACGCAGCAAGAATTTATTAGGTATTTTTGCAATTGAATAAAGCATCCGATGCAAGCACAAATACAGTTACTAATAGTCCAAGACCGTCTACTAGCTCGATAAGAACTCAGCACTTTCTGCCTAAAATTCAAAGGAAAGAGGACAATAGCATTGTACGCAAACGATGCCGTGGATGCTACGAAGAGTTGCGAAAAGAAGGTAAAAACTGGGACATTGCTGCAAAAAGAGTAAAACGAGTGGATACTGAATGTTTGCAATGCAAAAAATCGTTTTGTTTATCCTGTTTCCAAAACGAACATAATAAGAAATAATAAAAAATAACACTGTGGTACAAAAAAAAAAGTTGCAAAAAAACTTTGGATCGGACATGGTGAGGGTTGTAGCTTATGAAAAACTGAAAATAATGGTATAGGAGAAATTTCCAATACACCCCCAAAATCTCATTTTATGGCCATAAAACCGTTTTTCAGTAGGTTGATGTGAAGAATAACTCCTAACTTCGCCAATTTCCATCCGATTTCGAATTTGCTTTTTTAGTTCGAAAGAACAAAAACAAGCCTTTTTGACAGTGTGTTAACATTTTTTCTGAAATGACAACTGACGAGACTGTAGACGGAAGTATTTGGAATTTTTTTATTTTTTCTCTATTTTTTCGACTTTGACATCATTTTTACGATATTATCCGATATTGAGGATTTTTTTTAGTACCCTACTGTGTTAGTAAATTTAATTCTGCGTCGAATGAGCTATATTTGACTGCAATTGAATTAAAATTAATAGAGTTGTGTGAGTTTTAAGATTTTATTTTTTTTTTACTACGAGATTTGGTATGCGTTTCGAAGCATGAAAATAATAACAAGTGTAATTATAAACACATAATATTTATTGGAGTATTGTGCAGTGCAGCACTGTACGGTATGGTACGGTGCAGTACACAACGGCACTGGTTCCAAACTTAAAAATGCATTGGAAACGGCCCTTTGGAGTTTAGTATGGTACGGTACATTTGTCATTTCTTCATCAGTTTTGAATACTTCTCTGTAAGAAATTCGATCATCATCATTCATCTGAAGTCGTCATCAACTAAATTCCATTGTTTAAATCGAGAAGCGAGCGTTTCAGATTGTCTTCCCGATAGAAGTATGTAAATCACGAGAAAGATCCTAAAAATCCGAATTTGATACAATGTGTCGTTCTGAAGACTTAGAACCAGACGGAAAGTACTCTTCATCATCAGGTTTATTGTTATCAGTTTGATCATCATCAGCAATGAGTTGAACTTCCTTCAGTTCATGACCTGCAGTTGAGTCAATCATATCTCCAAGACTACGGGGTTCTTAACAGTTGCAACATCAGCATACTTTATGTGCTTTCGAGTTTTATAATGATGACCGTTTACGTCCGTTTTACAAAAATAACAATCATCTGGTTTATGATAAGGCTGATGATGCCACATCATCCGAGAATATTGAGAAATTCGACTTTTCTGGCAACGTTTTGATTTATGTCTCTTGAATTTCAATGAAACAAACAATAAAACTTTGACGTTTTAATAAGGTTAAATTATAATAACAAACTTCTTTTGTTAATCAATGTACAGTGTGAACTTTGGTACACTTGGGAGCTTTTTCATATTTCTATTGAAAAAAAAGTGCTATAATATGTCAGATATTTTCGTAAGTTCTAACCAGTTCTGTTGTATGCAGTAAGGTGTACTCTTATGTATACATATACACTCCAATAAATATTACGTATCTATAATAACGCATCAAAACACGTCCTTATTCCCATTTAGCGTAAGTTATACCTACATACCAAATTAGTAAAAAAAAAAAATAAAATCTTAAAACTCACACAACTCTATTAATTTTAATTCAATTACAGTCAAGTATAGCTCATTCGACGCAGAATTAAATTTACTAACACAGTAGGGTACTAAAAAAAATCCTCAATATCGGATAATATCGTAAAAATGATGTCAAAGTCGAAAAAATAGAGAAAAAATAAAAAAATTCCAAATACTTCCGTCTACAGTCTCGTCAGTTGTCATTTCAGAAAAAATGTTAACACACTGTCAAAAAGGCTTGTTTTTGTTCTTTCGAACTAAAAAAGCAAATTCGAAATCGGATGGAAATTGGCGAAGTTAGGAGTTATTGTTCACATCAACCTACTGAAAAACGGTTTTATGGCCATAAAATGAGATTTTGGGGGTGTATTGGAAATTTCTCCTATACCATTATTTTCAGTTTTTCATAAGCTACAACCCTCACCATGTCCGATCCAAAGTTTTTTTGCAACTTTTTTTTTTGTACCACAGTGTAATTTGTGATTTCTGCGTAAAATAAAAATATTTTTTCGTATGTGCCGGCTTCTTTACTTTATTATCGTACCAGCACGTTCAGTGCAGAAACTGTACAGTTCCGTTACGTCCAGTCGAATAATTTGCTTTAGAAGTTTCATATACCCCCTGACGCACATATGACTCAGGAACGTATCAGTGCTTATCAGCCGCACGTTTCCTAAACCATATGTGGCTCAGCGGATAGGGAACGTGTTAAGAACTTTGTGATTATTTTGGAAAGTGTGAGCAAATGCCTTTGCTTTTTCGTGGCTTAACACAATAGTTTTGTTTTGATCAAAGAGAGCTGGACATTGTATATGCCTCTTTTTTAAAACTTTGCTCATATTCCAGAGAGGCTTACTTCTTGTATCTAGGATAGGTGAATAGTTTTATTCCATTCTTCGACATAGGAACATATTGAACGACTTCTTTCCGTATACGTTCAGACAATCTAAATATCTATAACTGATCTTCCTGTTTCCGATAGTGGCTCCATTGCCTTCGAAAGTAATTTCTTATTTTAAGTAAATTTAATATATAAGGTGGTAGTTTAACAAAAATAATCTTTCGTGTTTTTTTAGGTACTGAAATTTTTACATATATTTTCGTCAACATTTTCGCGGGAGATAATCTCCTCTAAATTTGTAAATGTGTTTTGAAGGGCATTTTTTAAAAACTTCTTATGTGAGCACCAGTTAGCATTTGATAAGTCCCAGTTTAAATTAGAAATATATGGATTCTCTATCTTCAAATTAAAATGATCATAATTCAATTCATTAATAGGTATTAGCATAGATATATAAGTTGGAATATTAGTCAATACAATATTTAGATTTAACAGTGAAGATCTTTTCGCAGATGGCAATTATTGTAGGTAGGATTATCAGAATAAGAAATGGTAATTGGAAAAAATGTTATAAATTCTTTGAGTACGAGTATATTTCCCCAAGCATTTGCTCTTACACAACCCCATTCACGATGTTTATATATAGAAAATATAGAAATCACCACAGGTTACTAAATTGTCTTTAACATTAAAAATACGTCTTAAATCTTTTTTATAAAATTTACGCAAATCATTTGTTGGTGAACCTCCCGGACAGTATACACTAAAAATCTTAATTTTACTATTATTTTTATCAACAATTTCAATTCCTACGTTTTGAATTACTTTAGTTTTGATATTTTCTATTTCATAATAATTAATTGTTTTCCTGACTAAGATGGCAACCCCACCTCCAGTTAAAATAAGTCGATCCCTACGTATGACCGAATAGTGTGGATGATAATATATAATTTGTTCTTGTGGTTTTAATGTAGAAAATCAAAAAAATTCATTATTACGGATACTTCTACAGTTCCAAAAAATTGCTTACACTTATTGCTTGAGTACAAATATTTAATAGTTAATTGAATTATAACATTAAATTGTTGGTCTTTACTGGTATATGTTTCAAGCTTAGAAATAATATCGAGCGTTAGTTAAATGATTTCCTCGTACGTGAGCAAACAATCATTTGACCCGCTATCAGCAGCCGCATTATTTCCAGAGCGCCAGCCCTGCGTAGTTGATGTGGGAATCGGCAGCCTTTGGTTGAGCTGCAATCTTTTCGCGTTTAGCTTCGGAAACTGTTTATCGTTCAACCGTAATTTAAATTGTGCTGGGGTGTGCACTTGTGAAATCTTGTTGAATTTTTGTTTGATTTGCATATACAGTGACCGACAAAAGTCTATATACTCCCCTCATTTTCACTGGATTGAAAGTTCAAAAACTTGACTGAAAAATGTGTTTACGCTGTTTTATTTGAAAGCTTTTTCTAATCATTATAAACTTAAAAAAATCCATACATTACATAAATATGGCAAAAAAATCTAAAACCAACGCTGACAAAAGTCTACATACAGTACACAAATATCTTACTCCAGTGTGACAAACTTCACTTAACTCTAAGTATTATTGCTTCTTAGTATTCAGTTGGTCCATCATTAACATCAATTTACACACGGAGACATCTGGAAGGGAGACACTGGAAATTCTCTTTTCATGTCTCATTCGCGGCCACACGGGCAAAATTGTTTTCGGCAACATTTTGACGTTTACTACTTTAGCATCTTCTGGTTCGAATATGTTCTACAACCCGCTAACATGTAAAGCGGAAAACGTTCGTCAACAATTTCTTAAATATATCAATGAAGAATGCAAACTGGTTAAATAATAAATAATTTGTTGTTTTTTTTATTGAAATATATTTATATGGTATTATAAATTGTTGTACTTGAAAAAAAAAAAAATTAAATTAAAAATGCTTCATATATAAATAATTTACTTAAACTTAACTTGAGTATCTAGAAATGCGGGGAAAAATTAGAATTTAATACAAACATGTCCCATAACTTTTTTAAATTAAACCTACTTTACTAGCAAAAATAATTCTGCATTTCCCAAGCAGCGTTCGGATGTTTATCATCGTTTATATCTTTCATTTGATTGAAAACCAACATAGAACTCAGAACTTTCCCCCACAAAGAAGAAAACGAATGGAGCAACTGTCAAAAATTGCTTTAAGATAAGAAATACGAATAAGAAGCACAAAGCGTGTCGCCAGTACAGGAGCAAATTGCCTTCTCTCTTCCGCGGCCGTCCTTCACCCCCGAACAAAATGTTTCCCTTCCAAATGTTTCCGTGTGTAAATGGGCACCTTGAAGCCGTCGTGGCATCGAGGTGACTAAATTTGTTAACCCTGCAGAAGTTATATTCTTCCAAGCTTCTATTAGTCGTTCTTTGAGTACTGAAGCGCCTGAAATAGGATTTTTTCTAATTTTTCGACCTAAAATTTCCCAGACATACTCAATAATATTCAAATCTGGGCTTAGCGATGGTGTATTTAATTGCCTTGGAGCATGGTAAAGCAGCCAATACTTCACAATGTGTGCTGAGCGCTTTGGATCGTTATCCTGTTGAGAGGCCCAACCTGGACCAAGCTCCAAATCATCCACAAAAGATTTCAGATTGACTTCCAATGGTGATTTGTATTTATAACGAACATACTAATCTTCCAACTCCAGATGCAGCAACAGCTCCCCAAACCAATACTTTGCCGCCACCATCCTTCACTGTTGATACCAAATTTTTTTGACTCAGTACAGTATTTTTTTCCTCCACACTTTTGCTCTTCCATCGCCGGAAACCGGTTCTGTATGTACACTTTTGTCAACGCTGTTTTTGCGTTTTTTTAGCATAACAGTGTTGTTTTATGTTAAAGAATGGATTTGTTTTAGTTAAGTCGATTAGAAAGGGATTTCAAATGAAATTGCATAAACACATTTTTAAGCAAAGTGTTTGTACTTTGTAAACAACGAAAGGGAGAGGTGTATGTAGACTTCTGTCGGCCACTGTATGCAACCCGATTTGGGCAAGTCGGATCAGTAGACTTGTGGCTGTTATCGCAGTTAGCGGAGCGCACTTAATCAGCAATTGTATAGCCCATGGTTTTATATTTACCGGCGCAATTTGAACATTTTGTTTTAATGAAGCATCCGCGCTCTGCATGGCTGAACATTTGATAATTTCGACATTGTATTGGTTGGTTCTTTTTTTCGCTGGTAGTCCCATCGTACAATGGTTTGAAATAGAGACTTTACATTTTGACGAAGATCATGAAGTCTCCCTGCCTTATTTTCAAAATATACAACGTATATAGTATCAGTATAGTTTTCATTGTAATTCGTTATGATTGCGTTTACTTCTTTGTATTTGAATCCAACAGAAGTTCACTCGGTTTTGACGTTCTCGGCACTTTTGTTTTCTAAGCCGTGTATTACCGCTTTGAATGCAAGATCACTCTTTGAGTCATGGGTGAAAAATTGTAGTTTATATTCCCTCAGTGGGTTCTTAATTTGCTCATACACATTAATATTCTCATAAATAATTTTAACACCCATTGATATTTTTTAATAAGGAAATGTTTAATTTCTTTTGTAGTCAAAAGTTTAAGTAAATAGTCACTACTTATTGCCAGCCCCTTAATAGGTGGAATAAAAATTGTGTCAGACTTTTTTTACTTTGAGTTGTTGGCCTCCATCTCCAAGTCTGAATCACAGTCAGAAAGGGCTTGCAGAGGTGTCCAAAAGTTTTCATTTTCAAGGTTTACGGAATTGGCTTTAGTCATCGTTAAAATTTTTTTTTTAATGTGACATTTCGCCTTCATCGCACTACTTCACAATATGTTTTGCTATTTTGCTTTCTCGCGCTTCTTCAGTGACTCCGTTAGCATTTTTCTTCACTTATCTTATAGTAAATCATTTCAAGAATGTTGTGTCAAAATTTTAAGTGGATCGGAGCAGAACTCTCAAAGTTATAGCCTTTGTAAGTACTCTACCTCGAATGCGGAGCATCGATAATTTTTCAGAGTCATTTTTTCAAACGCGTTTTTCCCGAAACGACTTCTTAAAAGTCGGTGCCAATCAAAACTCCGAAACTATTCAACCGATTCTTTTCAAATTTGGCACACGTTTTCTAAATCAAAAATACCTCCCCCCCCCACTGTTTTTTTTTTATTTTTATTTTTTTTAAGGTTGTTTTTCACTTACAAATATGGCGAAATTTTTCGCCAAAAATGCTCGTTTTACGTTTTTTTGCCACCAAAACTACAAAAATGAAAAAAAAAAAAATTTTTATTAATGGAGGGGGGGGGGGGGGGAGAGCATTACGTCATACTTTAACTGAAAAATTCGACTTTTTTAGTTTCAGATGATTCTACGACGAATGCCGATTGGCACCGCAGAGCACCTCTTGAAAAACATATCTCCAAAAAAACTCTGTCATGGGCTTATTTGTCAATATTTTATTATTAATATTTTTTAAAAACTTAGTGAAAAGATGTACAATAACATGCAACTGATTTTATTAAAGTATCTTAAGCCATATTTCTGTAAAAAATTAAAAAAAAAAAATGTTTTTTTTTTAGCGCTAAACCCTACCACCCCCTTAAGAAAAGCACGTTCTACGCTAATCAGAGCATGATTCACACTCGACTGTTGTTATTGTTATTTAAATCACCATTTGGATCTGGAAACTGTCTAGGCTTATTATTAATTTCGGCGGACACCTCGAAGAGGCAAAAAATGTATTATCAATTCTGACGGGATCACCGCAATTTCCAAATTCGTGAGATCGGCATCATTGATTCCCAGTGAAAGGTCATTTGGTAGTTTTTCGTAATACATTTTTACGGATAGAAACAGAAGAAAGTCAAAATAAAAGGAACAGTTTTTGAATGTGTGTTTTTAAATTTATAATTATTTCCTCAACATGTCTTGAGCATTCACAAATCGTTTATAATATGAAAAGATGGTGGATATGATGTTACACAAGGATTCCCGAAAGAGACAAATGGAAGTATACAAAATTTTCGGGAAGAGATTAGTGTGGTCTAGAAATTTCAAAAAAGCTATTTTCTGTTTTTTCGATATTTCGAAAGTATAATATCTTAAAAATATACTGTGATTTTTTCATGCGGAAATTCCCCATATTATAGCTCCTACAGGTAGAGAGCGGTCCACGCGCTCCTGTACCTCAAACCTTAAACTCATTTACCTCGAAACGACTTTTTTCGGCCTGGTGTTGGCAAAATCCAACGTATAAACTCTCTTGTCAACAATTCCTACTGAGTAGGCAATTAAGAAGTAAAGTCCTCTCTCGTCGAACAAAACTAACACTCTATAAGGCTCTCCTCATGGCCATTCTAAAACAATATCCGATGAAGCGTCTCTTGGAGTATTTGTGAGAAATATTCTGCGGAAGATTTTTGATCCAACGGGATTTCCATGGAATGCCAAAGAACTCGGGCTTTGAGAAATTTCCGAATGCATTTCGTATTGGTATGTATGTATATCAATAACTCTCATCAAAGTACACCGCGATTGAAAATATTGATTGATAGTACTATAAAAAAAAAAAAAAAAAAACAAAAAAAAAAAAAACAAAAACATTTTTCTAATAGCGGTCGCCCCTCGGCAGGCAATGGCAAACCTCCGAGTGTATTTCTGCCATGAAAAAGCTCCTCATAAAAATATCTGCCGTTCGGAGTCGGCCTAAAACTGTAGGTCCTTCCATTTGTGGAACAACATCAAGACGCACACCACAAATAGGAGGAGGAGCTCGGCCAAACACCTAACAGAAGTGTATGCGCCAATTACACAGGTCGACACTGAAAATGATTCAAGCATCGGACCCGGCCTATCTTATAGATTTTTCATCGCGGAATACGAATCTGACCTTAAAAAGTTACCATCACGTCAAGATTTTGAAAAAAATTAGTTCAAAAAGTCAAAAAAAAACGTGTTTTTGACCATTTTTGACCAAATGTAGTGGATGAACCTGAGGTGATGGAAGCTTCTACCTAGCCTTAAACTGAAGCCTGAACCTTCAGTTATAAGATCCAAATCGAAAATACCCTGAATCAATTGTAAATTTTGATGTAGCACAATTTTTTTAACTGCTCGCGCACGATTTTCATAGGTGCAGCCATGCAGGCTAGTTAGCCTTATCATAGTGGTGCGCTGAATTGTACCTTTTACCTATCATGTTTTTAGTTATTGGGTTTACTTAGTACGATTCGGAAGTTGTAATTTCAAAATTGAAAGTGTCGGATTCAAGATGGCGAAAATAAAAATTTAATAAAATCAAATAAAAATTTGATTTTGCAGCTTGTCTTAGAATTAAAGGAAAGGCAAAAATTGTAAGTAGAATTTCGTTTGTCTAGAAATTTAGTTGTTACAGTTAGAAATATTTCTAGCTATTAGCTATATTTCTACCAAAGACACATATTTCTAACTGTTACACCTTAATTTCAAGCTAATCGCAATTCAGCTATACGGTTAGCTGGGTCAGCTAAAAATTTCTTTCAATGTTTGGTTTTATGATGCGCTGAAGACAAATATGACATCATAATTTAAAAAGGCAAAACCAATATGGTGATCTAAATTACTTTTTACTTCACGAACAACTATTGAAAGATGAATTTATATAGTTATATTAGACTAATTTTTGACAGTAGTAATAAAGTTTTATTATCTGACATTAGCTGGTGAACCAATATTTTAGTGCATAATAAATTTATTAAATTCACGACCCCAGAATGTGCCACGAGGAGGCTGTCAGTATTTTACACTCCACTTTTGTTTTTTTTTGTTCTTTTTTATTTTAAAAAATTTTTTTTGTTTGTTTTTTTTCCTTTTTGTTTTTTTTTTTTCCTTTTTGTTTTTTTTTTTTTTTTGTTTATTAATATTCTCGCATTTGTGGTAATTTTTTGTTATTCCTTAGAAAGGAATTTCTTCCTTCTTTGTTTGAATTTTTTGAATCCACAATTTGTTCTTCAAATACAAGTTTCACGGATGCTTCTAATCTTTGTAAGTTTTCTCAAGGTTTTAAGGAATAAGAAGAAACACACAAAGGATAAAGAATTTAGTTTTGAGTACTTTCATTTTCTAAAATTTGATTTTTATTCGGCAGACTTGGGAAGGTTAATCTTTGTGACTTTCTAGAGTAATTGCAATCATCATCTTTTAATAAGCCCCAGCAGTAATCCGCAAGCATGCTATTCCATTCCATTTTCCTTGATATCTTTTCTCCATAGTTTTTATATCTTGATGAAATCTCTCACCATGCTCATCGCTAACGTCTCCACAATTTTGTGGGAAAAAATCCAAATGCGAGTCAAGAAAATGTATCTTCAAGGACATGTTGCAGCCCAAGCGTTCATAGTTTTTCAACATATTTGCAACTAACGTTTTGTACTTGTCAGATCGTCTGCTACCCAGAAAATTCGCGCATACTTCCTTGAATGATATCCAGGCGGCTTTTTCCTTAGCAGTGAGCTTTTTTTGAAATTCTTCATCTTTTAACACTTGGCGAATTTCTGGACCAACAAAAATGCCCTCTTTCAACTTAGCATCACTCAGATATTTAAATTTTTCTTTTAAATGTAGAAATCGTTTACCAGTTTTATCCATGGCTTTTACAAAATTTTTCATCAGGCCAAGTTTGATATGAAGTGGTGGTAAAATGATGTCATTTGAATCAACAAGAGGTTTACTTGAGACATTTTTGGCTCCTGGAATAAATTCCTTTCTCTTAGGCCACGCTTTAACTTTGTATTGCTTATCTCTTGCTCTATAATTATTTATTTATTTTTTACTTATAAAGGCCGAGCGAGCACAGAGAACGATTCGCTATGTACATAGTTAAGACGAACGATTGTTATAAGTTGAGTTCTAATCACTTGTATAGGGTTTTTCAGTAAGAGCGCTTCAACTTTTGAACATTTTTGAATAAAACACAAACGGTTTGACTTTTTTAACTAATTTTTTTTTTTATTATCGAGTTTGAACATATACATTTAAGTATGAAATTCGATTTCTTTTGCATGACTACCGCGTGCACGTGTTACGAAGTCCAATCGTTCTGAGCTCACAAATCGTCGCCGGCTTGTTACTGTAGACCAATGACTTCACATAACCCCAAAACGGGACGGCTTGTTAAATGGACCGTAAAATGGCCGTAATGCTATTAAAGTAGCAGCAACAGAATCATTATTTTCATAAAAAATTTGCACGATTTGCAATCGTTGCTCAAGTGTGTAGCGTTCCATGATGAAATGTATACTAATGAAGTTTACAAATGACAAGCGAAAAATAAAAAATATTGCGTCGTTCGCCCTTCCTATCGCGAAAAAGTTGAAGCGCACCTATTGAATAACCCTATACTTCATAACTGTGTTTCTTTGGATGTGAGATATCCCTCGAATAAGGAAATTCGCCCCAACCTGGGCTATCCATCGCTCTCTCTTTCAAAAGTTAGGAGTTGCCGCTACAAAAGTTATCATGTCTGAAAGGCTTTGAAAGAGAACATTTAAAATTATTAGGTATTTCGTTGTTGGGCATTCGTACTGGACTCTTACAGGGAGAAAGCCAATCAAATCTTCCTCCAAAATCTTAATTCCCTTTATATAAACCGATTTCTCAAGTAATACTCTTAGGGTCAATGGAATTCAGACTTAAGCTAAAACTTGCATTTTTTAAGCAAATTAAGTTTAATTTATTTTACGAAAGTCGACAAACTGCAAAGAATTCTCATTGCATTAGAAATTCAGATAATGATTCATAAGCCACATCATTCTACATAATAACAGTAGCGACCAAAACTGTTTATAGGAAGTTTCGTTAATATTTACAATGTTTTTCGAAATAAAACTTTTAGCTGTTATTTTTTTTAAATAACGTCCAATTTGTTCAAAGAAATGTGCTCAAAATTAAAAAACTTGAACTAATTTCCATTTAAATTTTGAACTGTTTGATTTGAATAATATACTAGCTTTCAGTAAGCAGTTTCAAGGCTCCTATAATTTTTGAACATATATATGTAAATATTTAAAACAAATGATCATGAACTCACTTATGCTGCTACTATACATACATACATACATATATGAAAGACCAAATTGCTGTAGAGAGAGAATGTAAAAAATGAGAATGTAAAAAATTCTATATATATATAAAATATATATATATAATATATATATATATATATATATAATTGACGCGTACACCCTGTTTGGGTGTTTGGCCGAGCTCCTCCTCCTATTTGTGTCTTGATGTTGTTCCACAAATGGAAGGACTTACAGTTTCAAACCGACTCCGAACGGCAGATATTTTTATGAGGAGCTTTTTCATGGCAGAAATACACTCGGAGTTTTGCCATTACCTGCCGAGGAGCGACCGCTATTAGAAAAATGTTTTTCTTAATTTTGGTGTTTCTCCGAGATTCGAACCTAAGTTCTCTCTGTGAATTCCGAATAGTAGTCACGCACCAACCCATTCGGCTACGGCGACCGCGGGTTATATTCAACTCAAATTTAGTTTGCCAAACAGTCTCGTATTATTTTTCCTGACTCAGCTTTAATGCACTTTATTTTATTTTATTAACTTTTGTAAATACATATGTATATATTGAAATGTATATGACATAGGTCCAATAAGTGGAATCGAAGGAAATGACCGGAGCTTAAAACTAGTATTCACTCTTTGTCAACTTTTACTCGTCTCTTATCTGTCATTTCTGCATTAACTTTATAGTTTCTCTTGAACTTCTTGCTTTAGGATTCATAGGTCCCAATAAAAGTACCGCACATCGGGCAAAAATGATTGGCATTGCGGCAAGTATCCATACAGTATGGCAGACAACAACAACAGCTATGTAAAAAAAATTAAGAAGAGATATAAAAAGTGGGCAATTTGAAATTTTCGCTAAGCTTGTCAATGGTTCACTCATACTCACCCCGTCCACGTGAGCAGCAAACAGGCCAAATGCGTTTTGGTCGTTGAACGATGTCTAACTTGCGACTCCACCATACATTTACATTGTGGGCACCGCAAGCGCACTGATTTTGGACCAACCGGTGGATTTTGGTTCGTATAGATGGGCGTGAAAGTCGGTATCGGTGATGGTATATCACCATAGTTCGGTGCTCCTCTGGATCCAGGCTGCATAGTGGTCACATTTTCAGTTGAAATATAGTCTGGTGGTGGTGCTGTTGCATCATTTAACGCAGACTGTAGGTCATTGCGCATTTGTGCTTCGCTTTGCTTATTGAAAGCCATATTGCTAATTTCTCACAACTTCGCAACTAATTGGAATATTACACACAAAGAAAACAGAAATTAAACGAAATGTTTCAATTTTGAAAGTTTTAAGCACTGGCATGCGCAGTATTAGAACTCACATTAAATACTGATGTTCGGTAAATGATGACTCCTAGAGCTTACCAGAGAAATATCGGAACTCCCATTGGCTCTCAAACTATTTTAAAGTCAATTGTTTTATTTTGTAACTTGATTTAGTTATTGGGAAGCAATGCATGAGAAACAAATGTAAACAATTTTACAGGCACATACTTATAGATATGCACATATATGTATACCTATCTGTGTAGGTATGTACCCGTTTGCATATACATACATAGTCTCCTACATTATACAGGGCGGGCCATATAGCATTTGCTGTGTGAACCACCTATTTTTTTGAGAATGATAACACAGATGACATGTCGAATGTGTTCATAATTTACTTAAAGGTTGAACAAAATTGGGAAATATTGAAAACCTATTTCCAAAGTGGTGAGTCTTCTTCTTCTTTTCTGATTTTCACATCGGCGTCTACGCCAATAAGCAAAATTGTCGGATTTGGGGCTCAGAAAATCCACACGTTACTGTAGAGAAGCAAATGCATCCACAACGAGTCACTGTTTGGTGCGGTTTTTGGTCTGGCGGCATCATCGGGCCATTTTTTTTTCGAAAATGAGTGCGGAGCCGCGGTTACAGTAAGTGGTGAGCGTTACCGTGGCATGCTCAACGAGTTGTTTTCAAAAATTGAAGAGGATGACATGGACGACATTTGGTTTCAATTGGACGGTGCAACTTGTCACACTGCCAAAGTTACACTCGAACTTTTGGCTACCGTTTTTGAAAACCCAATAGTCAGCCGAAATTCCGATATCAATTGTCCGCCTCGGAGCTATAATTTAAGCCCTTTGGACTATTGGGGAGCCGTTAAAGACAAATGCTATGCGAACCATCCAGAGACGATTGATGCTTTAAAACACGAAATCGAAGTTGCCATTCATGAAATTGGAGCCCAAACAATCGAAAATGTGCTTAAAAATTAGGTTGATCGAATGGCCTACTGTAAATCCAGTAGTGGCAGTCATTTGAACGATGTTATTTTGCATTCATAAATGACAATGTTCAATCTTCAAAATAAAAAAAAAGTTTGAAAAATATTGATTAGTTTTTTTTATAGCCGATTCAAAAAGCAAATTTTACATGGCCCACCCTGTAATTTGGGATCCGTTACCGCTTGTGTAGGGCGATAGCTGGCATATATATTCGTATAATTATCGTTTACAAAGCAGAAAATGGGAAAAGAATAAAATCATGCACTGGGTTTCACATTCCTTCGAGCACATGTACACATACATATATATATTGTTAAAAAGTAATTCACAGAGCTTGAAGGTTAAATTAGAGCCGTCATACTCGTACCAGAACGCCATAACTTTCACCGTAGTGTTACGCATAACTATATTTACTAATGGTGCCGTAGCCATACGCAGCTATATTTGTTCATTTCGCAAGTGCAGAAACTAAAGAGCAGATAACAGCATGAGCAGTGACGAGGAAGTTAGTAATTTATTCATAAGTCAACAATCAGTTGGCTATGATTACGGCGAAAATCCAAAATTGAATTCAATTCCATCCTTCTCTAATCGATTACAGTGTTGCCCATAGGTAGAGTTGGTCAGCAAATTTATGTCGTTATGATTATGGTACCTCCAACAGGACCTTTAGGGTAGATTGTCAAATCTACTTCAAACCTACTTTTTTCATTTCCCCATAACTACTCTAAAATACTCTAAACATACTCTTTCGAACATAAAACTTTAAATTTACTACCTGTAACCGATTAGTGCTGAAGCGGGTGTGCTGCGGCAGTCGCTGTTTTTCTTCTGAGATCTGGGGTTCCCTTAAGTTCTCTTAGTAATTTACTTCCGTTTATTTCAACGCTCCTATTGCTCGATCTATTTGTGAGTTCATGTTATTGGTTACTTGAAATTTTCTTCTTGATTGACGCGATAACCGCTTAACCGACTTTTGCCGAATTTCACAAAAAGCGCCAGTTGTTTCTTTCTAGTGCTAACCGGCGACAGTTGAACACACCAAGCAAAGTCAAGGCTTTCTTCAGCTGATCTCTCCAACGCAGAGAAAGCATTCCTCTTCCTCTGCTACCACCAACTGATACCGCATCGAACACTTTTAGAGCCGGAAAGCTTGTGTTCATTCGGATGGTACGACCCATCCAATAGAGCGTTTAGATCTCTATTTCGCCATAAATCTCATACAGCTCATTCCTCCATCGTCACGAACGTGCAAAGGTCCACAAATCTTCCGCAGCATTTTTCTCTCAAAGACTCCAAGTACCGCCGCGTCTGTTATCATCGTCTAAGCTTATGCGCCACACAATAGGACTGTCATGGGGGAGACTTATAAAGAGTGATGCCTATACGTCGAGAGACGGTTTGGTTTTTGAATTAGCTCTTAGTCTAAAGTAGCACTTTTTGGTAATTTTTTTTCTACATATTTGTCATCCACCTTAGATTGGAACTCACAGAGGTAATTCAATTTCTTCGGTAATTGTTTTGTGAACGTTTTATTTAGATTACATAATCATTTCAATGTTGCTTCTCTTTATTTCATTAGGTTCTGGTGAGTGTGTTCTAGCCTTAGTGGAATGATCTTCACATTTACACAATTACATTTACATGTATATTGTTTTTGGAATTTCGTAGTATGTAGTTGCATGTTATTGCTGCATTTCACTTTTAGTGCGAATTTTCCAGCTTTTTTGCTTTTGATTCCGGCTTGCGATCCACATCAGCTGGGATTTGTGTTCGAATTAAATAAGGGAATTGAGATTTTCCGTTGTTGCGTTGTAACTGGGTTACGTGTAGCCAATTGCTCGATTTGCTGAGAGTGTGTCAGTGCAGGTGGTGGGCTCGGCTTTTGCGGATTTTCAAAATGGTTATAGGTATATATATATAATTGGCGCTTACACCAGTTTTGGGTGTTAGACCGAGCTCCTCCTCTTATTTGTGGCGTGCGTCTTGATGTTGTTCCACAAATGGAGGGACCTACAGCTTCAATCTGCCTCCGAACGGCCGATATTTTTTACGAGGAGCTTTTTCATGGCAGAAATACACTCGGAGGTTTGCCATTGCCTGCCGAGGGGCGACCGCTATTAGAAAAAACTTTTTCTTCATATTGCTGTTTCACAGAATTTCGAACCTACGTCTTCCGAATGGTAGTCGCGTACCAACTCATTCGTCTACGGCGGGTAGACCAGGTCCCTGGGAGCAGATCATTGTCATTCTTGACTCTTTGAACTGTATTCGTTATGCAGGATTTGAACCAGTTCAGCATAGTTCCACGGAAACTTGCAGAATTTAGCTTTAATTTAAATATTATGGTCAATCGCATCAAATGGTTTTGCTACATTAATACAACAGACTAACTGAACATTTTTTTACCAATTGGCTTATACATAGAAAGCGTTATACAAAAGAAGAACGTCTTCAGTGAGTAACCTGTTCTAAATTTCTGGGATGGGACTATTTTGATCACTGTACGTATTTCGCATCCTGGTATGTTATAAACGAAAGAAAAAGTAGTAAGGCAAGGGGAATTCCTGAACAATAGTCTTGCTACAAAATAATGCGTCTTAGCGCCCACAGAATGAATAAGGCAAAGAAGGTCCATTTCACTACCTAAGTTTAGTTTATTTCATTAATCAAAAACCCATCAAGTAAAATCGGAACAAAATCATGGGAATGCATGCACGGTAGGGCGGGTCGATTTAAAAATCGCTCATTTCTTTGTGAAAATCGTATTCTAGGGATCAAATTAAGAAACTTTGCCGAAGGAACCATACCTCTAAAACGAATTCTGATGTCCCCCAATTTGGGTCGAACGAAAAATCCCACTTTGACCCAATTAGAGTGCTCCAATCGAGTTCAAATGTATGACCGACCCCCACTAACTTTGGACGGCCGATCCACCCATGCCAGTGGCACATCCCCTGGAACTCCCCTGGGGGGTTCCCCATACAATAATTTCAAAATATCACCATTTTTGGCCTTTACATGAGAAAAGAAACTAAAAAGTTCGACCCAAATTGGGGGACATCAGAATTCCTTTTAGAGGTATGGTTCCTTCGGCAAAGTTTCTTATTCTGATCCCTAGAAAATGATTTTCACAGAGCAATGGGCGATTTTTTTGCCTCCCCACAAATCGACCCGGCCTAATGCACGGGCTTGGGAGTTTAATTATTTCTTATGTGTCCAAAGTAATACTAAATGTTTTGTATATTTGTTTAAGTTAAGTCCGATAAATTTAAATCGTCCAATCAATTTTTTTGCCGATTGTGCTTATGTTGACTTTAAAAAATAATATTTTTATTATAAATGTCCATTACTGGTTAATATGTAGCTGTAGCTGTTAGCTTTTCACACTTTTGGGTGTAAAACTGCATATTATACTTATAGGTATTTATAAAAAATACATATCGCTATGCTGCCCGTTAAAAAAAATATAATACCTTGTTCACAGTAATATTTTGCAATTACAGTCCAATCGTGATAGTCCGACACATACGGGACCGACTCGTTGTCGGATTATCAAATATTCCGGACTATCGAAGGTTCCATTTAATGACTTGAAAAGACAGAAAAAAATCACATCAACACCGTCAGAAATCGCGAGAGAACTGGCGTCGTTCAAATTTAATGACAAATACGTTGTGACCGGGAAACAAAACACAATCCCCCTCTGCTGCTCTGCTACGACTGATCAAAATAAAATAATGCCAATTGCATCCATAGACGTTATGAGGTTGTCGGATTACCGAACGTGTCGGATTAAGAAATGTCGGACTATCACGATTGTACTGTAATTAGGCCAATTATGCCGCTGCTGTCTCGGAGGGAAAAGTATTTACGTATTGTTATTGTTTATTTGTCCATCGCATGCTGTAAATATTTACATATGTATGTATATACGACCGACATTTTAAATTCATGTTAAATATACGTGCCCAATGAGGCATTTGAGAATTTTTAACTCAAAAGAGAACGCCTCAAGGAAGTGCCCATGTGCACAAATTAATTTTCAAAAAACGTTTCTAAACAACTACTCCACCCGGGGCGATTTTACTCATATTCGATTTATAAGATCGATCAGAGACTATAGGCATCGCTTAGTATAGAAGTCGTGGTCAGCAATTTTATTAACATCCAGTGCGATGCAAATCATTTCAATAGCATGGCCATAGCAATTGTAAAGTACCTTCAACAGCTTAAACAAATTCCTAAATTTCCAACAACAATAACATGTACTTTTTCCAATGCTAAGCATTCTTCCTCTATATTTAACATTTTTGAAGATTCAAATACAAAACAGAGAAGATAAAATCAAAAGCAACAACACAAAGTCAAGGTGAACTTCCTATCATTGCAACTCCTTCCGATATAACCTTCAGAAATTACTGTGCCCATGTTAGAAACATGAGTTATTTAAATTGCATAAACTGTTTCTTCACTTATGTATGTTTGTTAAAAGTATTTTGTTTCAATTTGGTTTGTAATAGTTCCAATTCAATCAAAAATCTACTATGGTCTAAGCATCTACGGAATCTGTGCTAAAGCAAAACTGCGAATAGTTAACCCATTCTATTTACATTTAGCTGCAGGTAGAAGTATTCGAGCATCCATTACTTATCCAACCAAGAGAATTCTTGCTGAAGCTAGACATCTAACAATGGAGGAATACTTTAAGAAGAATAAGCAATCAAAGCTTTTAAATCAGTTAGCCGTAAGCAAACTAAGCTAATTAAAACACCTCCAATTAATCGAATACTAATTGAAATATAATTATACGTTATTCCTCTAACTTGTAAAGGGAAGAAACCCGTAATAGCCCATATAAACACAAAATAATCCAATAATCCAAATGCACTCCCTGGTAAAATTATTGACCCATTCGGATGCTTTTACGTGAGCTTTAGGTAATCATAAGTGAACTAAAAATATAGGTAATTTAACTAAAAAAAAACAAAATTAAAGTTAAATAAAGTAAATCATAACAAGTTACACAATTCAGTAAAAGATCAAAATTTAATGTCATTAAAGTATTGTATAAATAAAAAATTTCTACCAATATGCAAGTTTGTAGGTAAAAAGACCAAGCAAAGAATGTAATAAACGATAAATTCTAGCTTATAAGTGTTCAGGTTGATACCCCCAAGTTAAAAACCAAAATTAAATAGCAATTAAACTTCTTTCAACAAATACATAAAATACAAACAAATGTATCCTACCAAATTCCAAAAAGTTCTTATAATTATTATACTTATTAATAGATCGACTAGAAGTAATTATAAGAGTAGAAATTCAAAAACTTAATAAAATTAGTTTAAGAGTATAAAAATAACGTCAAACCTTAAAAAATTTGACAGAATGTAATTTGAAAGAATGACTTTATAATAAAACAAAAAGTTGAATAAAAATTATGATAAAAATTTATTTTAACATTGTGATACGTTAAATAAGTTCGAATTATAGACACTAAAATTGAAAGCCCTGAAGCACCTTCACAAACACTAACACTTAATAATATTATACTACGGTATCTTCTAACGGCGGCCGCCGTAGCCGAATTGATTGGTACGTGACTACCATTCGGAATTCCCAGAGAGAACGTTGGTTCGAATCTCGGTGAAAACACCAAAATTAAGAAAACCATTTTTCTAATAGCGGTCGCCCCTCGGCAGGCAATGGCAAACCTCCGAGTGTATTTCTGCCATGAAAAATTTCCTCATAAAAAATATCTGCCGTTCGGAGTCGGCTTGAAATTGTAGGTTCCTCCATTTGTGGAACAACATCAAGACGCACACCACAAATACGAGGAGGAGCTCGGCCAAACACCCAAAAAGGGTGTACGTGCCAATTATATATATATATATCTCCTAAAATCTGTTAAATTCAAATAAATAATTCAACAAATTAACTTAGCACAATATGATCAAATCTCAAAAGTGTATACAATAAATGTTTATGGTTAAAAAAAAAAACAAAAACTCCCTTTAAAAATAAAAAACAAGGTACTCAATATAGTAATATTGGGCAAAAATAAATCAATTATTTTTGCGTAAAATTTTCGCGCAAATGTTTTAAAATTTTTTTCTGTTCGGTCTTTAGCTCTTGGGTGATGCTATGACTACTAATGTACCGACAACTTCGATTATTTCTGTGGTTTTATCAACACTTTCTTTGTTAATGAACTAAATAACAGTGCGGGTGTTTATAATAAAAGTGAGTTACGAAAACGTGAAATGCTAACATTGCTAAGTACTTTAGCCCATTGTGTTATCAGCTGGTTCTCGTATACATACATATGTATGTACATAAATGCATTCATAAAACATATGTATGTATGTATGTATAAAGTCTAATCAATACCACCCAAGCAAGTTAAAGACTTGAAAGATAGTTAAAGACTTGCTTGCCTTTGGAAAATATATAAATATTTATTTTTATGAATTTAATTTTAGGGTAGTTCTTAACACTATGTTAATACTGGACTGACTGCCAACATATTTGACAGTCGTATTTATACTTATGCCTCATCTTGCTGTTTTAGGTACCCGACATGTACAGGGTTTGATTGAAAAGTAATGAGCCTTCCCGCGCAGAGCGTCTGCCAAGCGATCGTTGGACCTTCCCCTTCCACTAGAAACCGGTCCCAGTTCGCTGGCAACAGCGGTGCAGTCAACATCGCTCCGCGCGTGAAAGCTGTTTTAAAAATGTGTTAGGTTTTTGCAGTGGCGAAAATGCAGCGATCGTTACTCGATCAAATTTTGCGTAAAGCTAAACAAAACGAGTACCGAAACCATTGGGCTACTTAAGGAGACTTACGGGGACCAATCTCTGTCCTGTGCCCAGGTAAAGCGGTAGCACAACCCAAGAAGGCGCGCATGTCGAAGTCTAAGGTAAAAACCATGCTGATCATCTTTTTCGACTCTCGAGGCACCGTCCACAAGGAGTTTGTGCCTCCAGGAAGCACCGTAAAGACGGCATTTTACAAAGAAGTGCTCCTTCGGCTGAAAAACCGCGTCGCCCGGGTTCGGCCCGACCTCGTTAACAATTGGACCCTTCATCACGACAATGCGCCGGCGCACAGCGCCTTCTTCTGCACCTCTGCATTGGCCAAGATGGGGGTTCCGGTGCTTCCCCACCCTCCCTACAGCCCAGACCTGTGCCCTCCGGACTTTTCTTGTTCCCGCGCCTGAAAAGAAAGCTGAAGGGGAGGCGTTTCGACTCCATCGAGGCGATCCAAAAAACTGTGACAGCCGAATTGAACGCGATTTCAGCGGATGAGCTTAAAAAATGTTTCCTGGAGTGGAAGGACCGCTACCAGCGGTGTATTGACGCTCAAGGGTTCTATTTTGAAGAATTTTAGTTGTATAAGCCAAAATGTTTAATAAAACTGCATACAAAAGTAAGGTTCATTACTTTTCAATCAAACCCTGTATATTAGTTTCTTTGTTTGCTGTTTAGGAAAAACATGTTTATCTTTTGTTAGTCTTAAAATATGCTTGGATTTGTTCAGCCCTGCATGATTATACTTAGAATTTACTTAACTAGTTTTATTTATTATTTGTGAATGAAATCATTCCTTAACTAGCACTGATGAGAGTTGTATATGAATTAAGCCGAATAGCATACGAATGCGAAATAACTGTGAGTGTTACACATTTGAGAATCGGAATTATCTACTGTTATTTAAATATATTTATTTATGTCTCTGAAATATCTAGCATTTTGCCAATATTCCGTTCCCTGGCAATAACTGTGTCACGCTGATGTATTCCTACGAAGTTAGAATAACATTTTATGAAAATATTTTGATACTGAAATATTTGCCAAAGTATATTTGTGGAGAGGATATAGGAAATCGTTTTTTACAAATGCTCTATATATCTACATGCATAAATATTTAATTATTTTTGTTTTCCTCTCAACTAATACTATCCTTCAGCTCAGTGTTATCCTTGAGACTTGGCATTTCTACAATGTATCGGAGCACACGACGCAATGCGTTGAGAGCCCGAAAGGAAAAAATCTGTCACTGTCGCATACGTGCATTATCTTATTTCTGTATGAATATGTGTGTGTATTCAAGTACGTTGCTGCACTTTTCCGAATACATTATTCAAGCGCATATCCACTTAAGTTAACTACGAACGCTGGCTGCCAATGTAGTACGCACATCTGCCTGCATTTTTAATTCGCATAAGAAAATATGCAAGTAATGGCCTTTAGTTGCTATTTATTTGCTTATTTATATTTACATACAAACATTCATACACATAAACGCATATTTACTTTTGAAACATATTATTTATTTCTTTATTTTTGTTTTCACTTCAAATTGTTAGCGACCATTCAGCCAACTGGTGCCTTGTATGTGGACATGTATGCATACTTATACATAAGTGCACATGGCTCCCACATACATATGTATGTAGGTATACGAGTAACTTGTACGTCCTTCAGCCGTTCTACAACAGTAGCAGTAGCTTTAGCAGATTGCCATTCAGCAGCGTATCGTGTTGCTGGATTAAGCGCTTAAGTAATCCGTTTGTCTGTCGGCTGACAGCTTGAAATGCTCTGCGCTTTGTGCCGTCCTTTTCTACTCCCCCGCTCTCTCTGCTGCACCACTACCTCAACCCACACTCTCCATCATAGCATTGCCGCTTCGTATCCAAACCATTTAATCAAGTTGCGTATACATTCTTGTGCCTTTCTTTTTTGTTATTGTTGCACTTCCACAGTGCGCCTTAACTATTCAACTGACTATTTGTCTGTTGGCGGATGTCTGCCGCATTGACGTTGTGTTGTTGAGTCTTTATCCTTTTCGGCATATTTACAATGTGAAGAGCGTCATGTCGTTGAGCAGCTGCTGTGGGTGAAATTCCGCATTCTGAGTACACTCCAGCTCTCTCATGTATGAGTTACTCAACTGTTATGTCGTGAAATGCAGTGCAATGTTGGCGCTGAATACATTTGTTGCATTTGTTATGGCTGCTGTGGTTGTTGGCAATTTTCGTGTCGCGTGCAATATATGTATGTAAGTGGGTTTGTGCTGGAAATGTATGGTATTAATGCGTTAAGTGCGTTTTGGGCGTAATGAAATATTTTAATGATTAAATGCACTTATATTTTGTGAAAGGCCGCTAACTAATGGCAACTGTTTTTACGAGAAGGGTCTTAAATCCGCAGCGGCAACTAAACGTGGGATCCCCTGTTCCAGAACCAAAGTTGTTGCCAATATACGTTATGTGGCAATTAGATAACAAGGCTGACGATGTAAAAGATTTGATTTTGATTTCAAACATATTATAAGTATACATTAGACTGTCCCAACGCATCAATGTTTTTTTTTTAATTTCCCTCATCTTATTTCTTTTGTATTAAAAACTCGTCGAATGAAATTTTTCGCAATTCGGACCGTGGCCGTTAAAGTTAGCACATTAAGCTTTCTGCAGCTCGAGTGCTTTGTTGATTCACTCGTTTTATTTCTGTAACATCTTTTACTACTATACTCATTACAGTATTCTATTGTATTAGGACTTAATATTTAGTAAATCTGCATATTTGGTTTTTTAACAAGTACTCAAGATTTTTTCCAAAGGACCATCAATTACAAGATATTTATATAGAATTCGAAAAGATATTAAAGATAAATGTTGGCGTTAATTATATTTTTTAAAACATGTTTAAAATGTACTTTTAAAATACCATTCTTTCAGATTTCAATTTTGAATGCGTTTCGAAAAATCTTAGTTTAACTTAAATCCTATGAATATATAGAAGAATATTTTCATATTTTTTTAATTAGTGCTTCCTATAGTACTTAACTCAACACCAACATACAGTCTGTGTCAGAAAAAAGGAACCGCGATTATTCATGAAGAATAAAATATGGTATATATGTATATTTAAAAAATTTTTTACATAAAAGTATGTACATACAAAACTACGAGTCGCAATTAATCAATAAGCCGGTAGTCTTCATCGTTGTCGAGTATAATCTGGCAGCAGAGTTGCTTTAAATCATGGACTGGGGAAAGATGCGTTTTCATAATTCCCCACACATTTTCAATGGGGTAGGCGTCTGGGGACTGGGAAGGCCAGTCCATTACTGTGACGCCATTTTCTTTTTTTGTTGTTTCTCAATGTGTTTCAAAAAGAGCAGTGGTTTTGATGATGTGGGTCGGTAGAACATATTCGCCTCCTTCAGTCGTCGTTCGATGGTGTTGATAGTCACATCTATTCCCTTTTTATCATGAACTGATTGTGCGTGGCGTAGTCACAAAGAAGGGTCCCGCTTAAAAAGTTGGATGATCACTTTATCCTGCTTTTTTGTCGTCACGCGCTTCAAGCCACGCTCGGAAAAGTCATCAACATTTGTGTACACTTTATACCGTTAATTCTACATCACAATCAACTTTTTAAATTTTGTAATCACTTTGGCCTTTCGAATGCGTGCATAAAAATACCGCCTCAAAACGCTTTGCGTACTTCTCACTCATTTTTGTTTGGTTGCGTTTACGGGAAAGTTTTGAACGACACTAACCTGAGTTAGCACTGTCGTCGTAGCCCTTCAATGGGACTATTAGGCAGCAAAAAGCAGAATGAAATATATTACAAGAAAAAAGCCGGTTCTTTTCTTCTGACAAAGACTCTATGTACATCTCATACATCGCAATAAATAACACAAATTTGAAAAGATAATTTGAATAAAGGATATTGGATAAATGCAAAATCGATTGTATCGATTTAAATGATTCGCTGGATTTTTGTTCCTATTAATTGAAAAAGAGAAAAGAAGATAATCTTATTAAATCTTATTATGTAATATTTTTTTCACATATCTCTTCGCCATAAATTTCAATTTGTGGGTTTAAAATCTCTTCGATTTTTCCGTTTATTTCATATGCGTTATAAACAAGAAACTAGATTGCGCTCATCAGGGAGTGCGGACGTCATATTGGTGCAGTTGTGTAGTTTTACCAAATCTTTACTCTTCGCAATAAATTTATTGCTTTTACACAAAATGCGAAAATTTTTGCGCTTGGTTTTTGTTTCTTTTTTTAATTTAAAGTTTCCAAAACTGTAACAAAAAAATTTATAATTTTAAAAAATTCGGTTTTTTTAAAAAGATTCTATTTATATAAGTTTTAAATACAAGGTTATACTTTTAAAGCTCTGTTTTTTTCGTACGGTCTATTGTAGATAACCATAGCACATTTACTTTAAAAAGCGCACACAGTAAATTTGTCACGCATACAAAGTTCTTTAAGTAATTCAATAAAAGTTTAGTATTTTCTTATCTTTAAATGGGCTTAGTGCTTTTTTATATCCAAAATTAGGCAACACTGCAGTTGCGAGAGAGCGAAACCAACACCAACAGTAATCAAAATCGCCGTCAATGTGACCAACTAAATAGAATTGAGTGAATTATTGAACTAGTCTTTAAAAATGTATGTAAAGGAGAAAGAAAAAAGCTCTGAGGCTACAGAACAAACAAAAGTCCTAAATCAAATCATAATTGTTGCATGAATTCTGAATGTTTTCAACTCTTTCTACTGGTTAGGACATTTTTTTTAATTTGCCATGTTCAACTCCAAACCACTGGTTCAAAACTTCCTTCGTATAGATAAGGAAGTGACAAGTAGAATAATCGAGAAGTGAATTTAAGGGTAAATCAAAGCACTATTTTATCTATCAGTTAGTGCGACATATTTTGGGTAACGACTCGATCCTCAATAAAATTGTTACCGAAAAGTGTAAAGAAAGTTGTAAATTTATAACGAGTTTGGAGAGATTTAAAAAAAAATGCAAACAAGAAACCAAACGACTGTAATTATAATCTAATACAAATTGAAAAATATAGACTGTTTTTTAAATGTCAAAGAAGGTCTGGTAGTTGGACTACATAGTGAAATTAATGGCCAAGGGATTCCAGATACAGAAAAAGATGTTTCTTCTTCAAATGAGTCCGATGACTCCGTGTCTATTTCAAGTGATTTTGCCATATCACCCGAGTATATTCCAATAATCATTGGTACGGAACCGTGCACCAGTCGAGCGACTGATTTTGTGACTCCAAAATTAGTAACTGCGTTGGATATAAGCCAGCTGAGTGTAAAAGATTCTGTGTTTAGTACTTAAGTTACTATCGAAGCAAACAATTACAAACAATTAAAAAATACGTACACAAGGCTTTCTTTATGTTACATTAGGCAAGCCATTTTTGTTTTGAAGGAAAAACAAAGTAAATATTTATTTGATTGAAAAGTTGAATTTAATAATTCAGCTCGGGTGTGAATCATTCATTAACCGGTCAATCAACGGATGGCGCTTCTCGTCAAAGGAACATTATCCTAGCTGCAATTACTAAGACCACGATCTTGAAAAACCAACCCCAAAGACAAATTTCCTTTTCGGCAAGTTCAGTCAATCCGAACGACACGAATATTACCAAATCCTACATTAAATCATGAAAATTGTACTCAAGTCAAAACTTCATAACGGATTTTAAGTAGCCCGCAACATGTTAGATCCGCGAAGCAACATAAACTTAGATATTGTCTAATTAATGAAAACAAATACGATGCCCTTTTAGTTTTTGATAACAACGAATTGGGTTCGGAAAAAACACCGGAAAGCAAAAAACTTCTCAAACCTTCTTCAATCTTCGCAGTTAGAGTAGAGAATTGTCACCCGAAATCGAGTCAAAGTCCAGCCGAAAAACAGAACACATTCACGAATATAGTTAAATTCCTCGAAAGTAAGAAGGCGAAGTTTTCCACATACACACCAAAAAAATGAAAGAAATTTTAAAATAATTTTAAGAAATGCGCATCCATCAGTTGAACCTGAAGAAATTAAATTGACTTTAAAAGAGTATTGCCATTCTATTGCAAACAAGACAACAAGATTATCCTTTACTAACCTGTGCTCAAACTAATCTTAACTTATGGAATTCAACTGTGGGGCACAGCATCAATTAAAAATCCCTTTAATTAAAGATGAAATAAAAAATGTAAACGGCAAATACCGAAATCGCCTATAATTACACCCAAATGAAGAGGTCTCCTCATGTCACCACTGCATGTCTTTTTAAGGTTGAAAAGGCAAGCGATCCAGATCGTCTAAAATCGACGAATAAAATGCTAATTTGTTTACTTTATACCATTAATACTTAAATCAATGTCACTTTTTAAATAAATTCAAATATTTGTAAAAATTATAATGTAGACATAATTCAAAATAAAGTTCATTAAAAAAAAAATATTATAATAATTTTTTGTTGATCGTGCGCTCAGCTGTTACGTCCTTCTTTGCACTCTTACAGATCCTCTGTACTTTCTGTTTTTATTAGTTCTTATGATGTACTTGGGTGAAATCCTGCAGTCCTATTAAACATTTAAATAAGCAAATTTATTATAATTACATTTAAATATGGAAAACATCTAATTCTTGCACTTCCAAAGCCATAGTGGGCCTTTTGATAGTTTTAATGCAATGTGTTAACTAAAGCTTCAACTAAAAGTTCGCATGGCTTATCGTTATCCTACGGCCATAAAACTTCATATATAAACTTGTGCTCACATAATGAAGTCACTTTCTCTTTTTATAATATTCGTAATACCTTTTATGCTACGTTTTTTTCATTAATTTTTTATAGTATACCAAAAACCTTATAAATCAAAGTTTCATATTAAAATAAATTGTCATCAAAATGTTCAGTTTTTTAGTTATTATAGAATTTTGAAAAAACTTTGGGTTGTGAAGTTTTATATTTTTTTAATAAAATATAAATTCGAAGTAGCTCAAAAATCTAAATTTGATCTTTCACATTTTTTTGCATGCGATATTTGGCATTTCCATATAAAGTACCTCCGAATCTGTGTTTTGCTACATTTTCATTCTGTACATTATTATATGTAGTCACGCCTTTTTAAGACCTTTTATTTGTATTTATAATTGTATTTACATATTCGTGTTTTTTTAGCTGCATGAGAACTACCGATATCGATAATTATGTAAAGGCTGAAAATTGCCAACTGTGTTGACATTTTTGTTCAGTAAAGATTGACAAGTCATCAGGAATCACTTAACGCCAGATCAATGCTTCCGAACTGTGGAACTTTCTTCTTCTTCTTAATTGGCGCGATAATCGCTTACGCGATTTTGGCCGAGCTTAACAAAGCGCGCCAGTCGTTTCTTTCTCGTGCTAACCGGCGCCGATTGGACACACCAAGTGAAGCCAAGTCCTTCTCCACCTGATCTTTCCAACACAGAGGAGGTCTTCCTCTTCCTCTGCTACCACCAGCTGGTACCGCATCGAATACTTTCAAAGCCGGAGCGTTTGTATCCAATCGGACGACATGACCCAGCCAACGTAGCCGCTGGATCTTTATTCGCTGCGCTATGTCTATTTCGTCGTAAAGCTCATACAGCTCATCGTTCCATCGTCTGCGATATTCGCCGTTGCCAACGTGCAAAGGTCCAAAAATCTTACCCAGAATCTTTCCCTCGAACACTCCAAGCGTCGCTTCATCGGATGCTGTCATCGTCCAAGCTTCTGCGCCATACGTTAGCACGGGCATGATGAGAGTCTTGTAGAGTGTTAGTTTTGTTCGTCGAGAGAGGATTTTACTGCTCAGTTGCCTACTTAGTCCAAAGTAGCACTTGTTGGCAAGAGAGATTCTACGTTGGATTTCAAGGCTGACATTGTTATCGGTGTTAATGCTGATTCCTACACATACGAAGTTTTTTACAACCTCGAAATCATAACTCTCAACAGTGCCATGGGTGCCGATACGCGAGTGCGCCGACTGTTTGTTTGAAGACAGGAGGTACTTCGTTTTGTCTCGCTCACCACCGTTCTCCTTTCATGGGTATTTTCCAAGATTTGGCGTATTGTAAATATTTGGTAGATGGTAGACTTTCCAGGTCTAAAGCCACACTGATAAGGTCCAATCAGTTGGTTGACGGTGGGCTTCAGCCTTTAACACAATACGCTCGCTAGAACCTTATAGGCGATATTTAGAAGACTAATCCCGCGGTAATTGGCACAGATTGCAGCATCGCCCTTCTTATGGATTGGGCAGAGCACACTTAAATTCCAATCGGCAGGCATGCTTTCATCCGACCATATTTTGCATAGAAGCTGATGCATGCATCTTACCAGCTCCTCGCCGCCATGTTTGAATAGCTCAGCCGGCAGTCCGTCGGCGCCCGCGGCTTTGTTGTTCTTTAGCCGCGTTATCGCTATTCTCACCTCGTCATTATCGGGTTGCGGAACGACAATTCCGTTGTCAACGACTGGGGTATCGGGATCTTCACCTTCTCTGTGAAATGCGCAGCTGTCACTGTTTAACAGGTTCGAGAAGTGTTTCCTCCATAATTTAAGATTGCTCTGTACGTCAGTCACCAGATCGCCGTCTTTGTTCTTACAGGAAAACGCCCCGGTCTTGAAACCTTCTGTAAGCCCTGAATTTTTATTTCCGAAAATTAATTAGCTAAGCATCGCCGACATTTGGTTCCAACAGGGCGGTGCTATGTGCCATACAACGGGGTTAACAATCGATTTTAACCTGATCGATTTTATTGCAATATCTAAGCAACTTTAGACGTCGCACACTGGGGATTTTTGTACAGAGATGCGGAAAAAAGTATACATCCCAAAAAATATTTACATTTTTACTACTAACGAAGTTGTATATATTTGTGTATGAAAAGAACATGTTTAAAAACTATTTTTTTTTTTAATTTTAAAAAACAATGTTTTTTAAAATTCATAAATTTAATTTTTTTTTTTTATTAATATAAGCCAGCAAATATTTACGCACAGGATACATGTAAGTTCATAATTCTGAATTACCCTCAAAATGTCAAAACAAAATTAAAAGTGTTTCGTTATCATTATGCACACACTAGAAAGCGTTTAGTTATTATCATTGCCAAAAAATAATCAGTGGCGCCTGGTGGCACCTGCAATTGATTAAAACTGAAAGAGACGCTATTTAGCAACACGTTGACACTAGTTTCTGACCGTAGGTAAATGTAGCTCAACTTGCAGATCCAAGAATATGAAGGAATATGATTTTTTTTTTCGTAAAATTAATTATAAATAGATAATCAAATGCTTTACAGCCTTTGTTCTTCCGGCTAAAATATATAAAAATATCGTACCCTAAATGAAAAATAAAAAATTGGAAGTCGGCTCAAGCAAAAGGAAAAAAAAAACCACCTTGGGCTTTGAAGTTTTTTCTTAGACAGTTCAATACTACAAAAAAATTATACTTTTGACATATCTATAAAAAAAAACTATAAGTCAGAGTTTAGTAATTCTTTTTGATTTTATTGTTGGTTCTATTCTGGAATTTAGAAATACCATTAAACATTGCGTAGGTGGTATGTTGGAAATTTGACTTTTTTCCGCTAAATCCCCAGTGTGCGTCGTATGGCCAAAATTGGACTGATCGAATGGACCATGTAACTCGTATTCAAAAAATGAGCTCTTCCTTCTATTTGTGGCGTGAAGGCAATGGTAAACCACCGAGTGTATTTCTGCCATGAAAAAGCTCCTCTTATCTACTAGATTAGAATATAAATAATTCATTCTGGCAATATTTCTATTTTGCATTGTAGTTTTAACTTCGCAAGCTTTTAAAAAAACACCTGATATATAAATAATTAGAAAAATATTTCTTATTCATATACACTTGTATTTGGCTTGTTACAATCTTCAGACAAAAAAATCAAAGCAAAAATGAATTGTCAAAGACCACTAACTTAAATTTACTAAAGTGAATCCAAATCAGAAACGTCTTTAGGCGACCACTGTTGTACACCAATACAACGACAAAGCATTTATTGATTGTGACTGTCCGCATACATTTGGGCGCTGAAACATCACAGCAAACACTTTAGGCAATTTTATAAACAAAACAATTTGCGAACAAGGAAAGAGGCGGGGAAGCAATACGAGTATTTAACAAGCTTCGCTGACAACAGAATTGAGTCACAATAATAACAAATTTCCATGCCCGTGAACTTAAATATTTGCATATTTTGGAGATATTATTTGTATTTGTTGCGGCAACAGAGCTTGCCGCAATGGCTGTCTATTGAGTGCGAATGGAGATTTTTATAGTCTTAAAATAGTATTCGGCTAGCAATTTAGTGAGAAGGAAGAAGCAATAAAGCTGGGATGTAGTGCAGTGACCAAAGGGAGAGAAAACGGTTGGGGCAAAGACTACATCAAATTTCGCTTGAAGCGATTTTTCCTAGTCTACATATATATATCCGGCTTACGCGTATTTTTTTTTTATCTTTTATTTTTATTCCTCTTATTTTCCTTCTTATTTATTTTTTATGTTTTTGGAAGGACAGCCAAGCAGCCATGCAATGTGCGACGTTGTGGTAATAGTCAAAATGGTTGTGGAAAATATTCGCAAAGCCAATGTTGTGTGACGGTTGATGGCGTTGATAGAGGCGCCGCTGGCGAAAAACCATGAAACAAGCAGCTCATCCGGATTAATGCAATTTAAATATTGAAACAGAAGTATGCAAAAAATATAAATGATTTCGAAAACAAAATAGAGCAATGGAAACAATGAAGTAACAAACGATGAACTGCTTAAGAATATAGGAGTGAAAAGTGTACACTGATTATATCGTCGAATTCAGTTTCTCTTTGCCACATTAAGTTCTTCGGGCAATGACTTCGATTACACCCAAAGTTTAGACGCACACACGCAATGGATTGGAAATTATTTATGCATAAATGATTATGGTGGGGTAGCACGTTACTTAGCTTTTCTTTGTTTTGTTGTTGCTTGCTGTTTTTAAAATTTTGTGATGCTCAATTAATTTAATTGTTTTTGTTTTTGTGTTGATGTGCTAGTTTTTGACGTTAGGCAGGACACTAGCAGAAGGTGATGGCTATTTAAAGGCTCAATTAGTGCCAACTTAATTAACGTAACTTAACTTAATATTATATTTTGTCTAACCTATTATACGGAAGGCTGTGTTAATAGTTAGTTAAAACTTAGATTTTAGGTTCTTAAGTTCCGACCTTACGTAAATTGAGAGCGACGAGGGAATCGGGGTTGCCACACCTTCGGTTCTATAATTTTGAAAAAAATGTACGGATAAGTAAAAAATTATACTTGAAAATAATTTATTTGATATGGCATTATAGGAGGCGACCCATTGAATAGATGGAATATTATCTGTATATTAATACGGAGAGCAAATTTCTTGTCGTACCTTTGTTTAATATTTATAGTCAGAGAAAAAAGTTGAAGCATATACCAATGGATGGCATATGTGAAGACGGTTTGCACAATGTATTAAAATAGGACTATGAATAAGTTCGTGCGGTTTTACAACAGATGGCGTAACTTGATTATTATTCCATCGATCCACATTTCCAAACATTCATTGGAGAGCTACTGTCGTAAGGCACAAACGTCAGTATAAGTTTTTTATTTGAAGCGTAAACAACAATATTTTTACCACACTTGAAAATGTCGAGTTTCGTGCCAAATAATGTGTTTTTGCGGGGAATTCTTCTTCATTATTTTAATATGAAGAAAAAAGCAGCCGAAAGTCATCGTATCTTGGTGGAAGTTTATGGTGAGCATGCTCTAGCTGAGCGAACGTGCCAGAAGTGGTTTGCACGCTTTAAAAGTGGTGATTTTGGCTTGGAAGACGAAGAACGCGAGGGTGCGCCGCCAAAGTTCATGGATACCGAATTGGAGGAATTGCTCGATCAAGATCCGGCTCAAACGCAAGAAGAGGTTGCAAAAACTTTGGGAGTTGATCAATCAACCATTTCCAAACGTTTAAAAGCCATGGGAATGATCCGAAAGGTAGGCCATTGGGTGCCGTATGAATTGAATCCAAGAGACGTTGAACGCCGTTTTATGGCATGCGAACAACTGCTTCAACGGCACAAAAGAAAGGGTTTTTTGCATCGAATTGTGACTGGCGATGAAAAGTGGGTCCATTACGACAATCCAAAACGTCGGGCAACGTATGGATACCCTGGCCATGCTTCAACATCGACGTCGGCGCAGAATATTCATGGCCTGAAGGTTATGCTGTGTATCTGGTGGGACCAGCTGGGTGTTGTGTATTATGAGCTACTGAAACCGAATGAAACGATTACGGGGGATGTCTACCGACGACAATTGATGCGTTTGAGCCGAGCACTGCGAGAAAAACGGCCGCAATACGCCGATAGACACGACAAAGTTATTTTGCAACATGACAATGCTCGGCCACATGTTGCACAAGTGGTCAAAACATACTTAGAAACGCTCAAATGGGATGTCCTACCCCACCCGCCGTATAGTCCAGACCTTGCGCCATCCGATTACTATCTCTTCCGATCGATGCAACATGGCCTGGCTGACCAGCACTTCCGTAATTACGATGAAGTCAAAAAATGGATCGATTCGTGGATTGCGGCAAAACCGACCGAATTTTTCACAAAGGGAATCCGTGAATTGCCAGAAAGATGGGAAAAAGTAGTAGTAAGCGATGGACAATACTTTGAATATTAAATTTGTAACCATTTTACGTCAATAAAGTTTCAAATTTCGAAAAAAACCGCACGAACTTATTCATAGTCCTATTAGATACATAAGTGAATAGGCTCAGGTAAAATTAATAGTTATAATTCGAAGGTATTGAGGTAAGCCGGTGCGTATGAGTACTGAGCAGAGGTAGAGTGCAACTTGCTTAGATGTTACGTATACGACAAGGCACGACTTTTCGGTGTGAGAAAAGGAGGTTTTTGAATTTTTAGATTCACTTTTTTTAATTTATTTATTTAACTATCTTTAATAATTTACGCTTATATTACGTTTGAGAGGTCTGTAAAACACCTTGCTATATTTTAGACTTGAAATAAACGAAACAAAGTGAAATGAAATAAAAATGTAGACGATGTATTTTAAGAGCTTTAGAATTTAAAATGATAATACAAAACCGAAATATTATTGAAAGTAGTATTTTTTTTCTTATAATCTCTTTGATAGTCTCATGGTGTTTGTTTTTTTGGGTATGATATGCGGCTTGCGTCCGCCACACAAATGAAATACACAAATATAAGATCGCTTAACACAGGTAAAATGGGATATTTTTCACATAATTTTACTACAGCTATTCACATATATCACGTAAAAAGTTTCAACATAAGTTATACATTTATATACATGTATGTTTTAACTTTTTCTATGAATATAAATACCAAAAATAAGGAATGACTAAATTTTGCTCTTCGTATTTATATACCTAACGTCGAGTAACGTCGAATAACGTCGAAATTTCGACGTACGGGCGTTCCTAGTAATTATTATTTTCATCTCGGCAGATGTTTGTCGGTTTCATTTTCCTCCCTGCATAATCTGCTAGCTTCATTTGAGTATTTTCCTATTTTAGTAATATGATGATTAAATCTTCAATGTCCTGTTAGAATTCATATGATGATTCCAACATTATTCTTGTTTAATTCCTCACATTCGCGGCCGTCTTAGCCGAATGGGCTGATGCGCGACTACCATTCGGAATTCATAGAGAAAACATAGGTTCGCATCTCGGTGAAACACCAAAATTAAGAAAATCATTTTTCTAATAGCGGTCACCTCTCGGCAGGCAATGGCGAACCTCCGAGTGTATTTCTGCCATGAAAAAGCTCCTCATAAAAATATCTGTCGGAGTTCGGAGTCGGCTTGAAACTGTAGGGCCCTCCATTTGTAGAACAACACCATGCATGCCACAAAGAGGGGGAGGAGCTCGGCCAACCCCCCAAAAAGGGTGTACGCGCCAATTATATATATGGCCATTTCCACAGAAATGTCAACCGAAGCCAAAAAAATTCAAAGTCTATAAAATTATGTTGTTTTAACATATTTTTATAGGGAATCTATCAAATGTAACTAATGTAAACAAATTTTACATTTGTACATACCACATTTTGAAATATTCGAAACATTTCTGTTGCATGTTTTGTTTTGATTAATGATCTTGATGAGATATATTATACCGTGACTTTTGTTTTTTTTAAATCTCGGTTTATATGTAAAGAATGTAAGAAAAATGTAAAAGGAACGATGCGATTGCCAATTACGGTAAATTTTTTATTTGATTTACCGTATAACTCGATGTCGCGTGCTACATTGAAAAAGAACATTTATTATCAGTGAGTCGGAGGTATTTATACAATTTGCATCAAATATTAGTAGCAAATAGATATTTTTATTGCTAATTAAATAAAAAAAACTTTGCTGTAAAATAATCAGCGCTTTGCTCTTTTTACTTATTTAAAGCTTGTAGCGTGCGACATCGTAAGTGTAAAATGTACAGATTCAAAATAAATTTTCGTTCGAAAATATCTTTATTAGTATATGTAAATACAAGATATACAATTTTTGAATGTAGATGACTAAAAACGGCGACGAGAAAAATAAGGCGAACTGTAAACGATGGAGAGAAAGGTTAAAGGATGATGAAACAAAATTACAAAACTATAAATTAAGAAACAAGGAAAGAATGCGGAAAGCTAGACAGACGTGGAGAGCACTGGCTGAAGGCAAAGAAGATATAATTCAAGAAAAACGGAAATATAATCGCATACGACAACGAGAGAGGCGCCAAAAACTCTTGGAAAAAGGAATGTCATATGCACGTCAAAGCCAAAACGCATCTTACGAATGTAGACAAACCTTGGCGAAAGCTGTTAAAAAAGTGGACCAAGCGATGCCAAAAGACATGCACAGAAGGCTAAAAGTTCTTGAAGTCCTGGTAAAAAAATACAAGCAGTTTGAAGAAAAGAAAAACGTTAACCAATCCAGCAGAACCGTGCCAGAAAGCCTAATTAACGTTGTTTTACCAGATGCACTATCGTTTTATCGATGTGCACAAAACAACACAAATGGAATTAAAATGTATTTTATATTTAGAAGCAGCTTGGACTGCATATTCCATTAAAAGAACTTTATTTGACATTAGTAATACTATTCTCAGTTAAGTTAGTTTCCGTTCTTTGTTTTTATATAGTATACAAGATTAATATACAGTGAAACCTCCCCTTGCGGACACCTCCAATAAGCGGGCACTCCCCATAACCGGACAAAAACTGAGGAACCAAGCTTTATATTGTGTTTTTAGAACGAATTCCACTCTAATAACCGGCCACTCTAATAACCGGACGCGGACACTTTTTCTCATTTTTTTTTTTGTTCTAATCACCTCTCGAAAGCGGACGGGGACCTCTCGGTAACGGACAAGCAAAATATATCACTGAGCAAATGTGTAAATAAAACAATAAAAACCTCTCATAAGCGGGCGCGATACTCTAATCCACGGACAACAAAGATAGTAGATAGACAATAGTAGAAATAACAGATATTAAAAGAACATGGATGGGCGGTGATAACGTCAACAAAAAGAAAAAGTTCTTAAACGCGGATGGCTCAAAAGTTGACTATTTGAGTTTCGAATGGTTCGTTAAGGCCAGAAGCAAAAATATACCAATATCGGGTATTATTATAAAGGAAAAAGTAAAAGAAATCGCTGGCCGATTAGGTATTCAAAATTTGTCTGCGTCAAATGGATGGTTGGAGAAATGGGGTAGGCGTCATAATGTGACTTTCAAAAGAATATGTGGGGAATCTTCCGAGGTTAATTTCGAGGATGTGCAGCAATTTAAACAAAAACTACCAAATATTTTATTAGGCTACAGCCCAAAAGATATTTACAACGCGGATGAAACTGGACTATTTTTCAGTGCTTTGCCCTATAAAACTCTTGCTCTGAAGAATGAAAAATGCGTGAGCGGTAAGTTATCAAAAGAAAGATTAGCTGTGCTATTGTGTGCCAATATGGTTGGAGATAAAGAAAAGCCATTGGTTATCGGAAAATCAGCATGCCCTCTCGTCTTTAAAAGAGGCAATATAGGAAGTTTGCAGTTGGAATGGAAGTCAAACCGGAAAGCTTGGATGTCTCGTGAAATTATGTGTGAGTGGCTAGAAATGCTTGATAAAAAAATGGGCTGCCAGAAGAGAAAAATTTTATTATTTTTGGACAATGCTATATTTAACTAGATAACATAAAGTTGATCTTTTTACCTGCTACTACAACATCCGTTTGTCAGCCCCTCGATCAGGGTATAATACAAAATTTTAAGTATCATTACATATATATTTTTCAATAAATATGAAAAAAACTGAACGTACCATAAAAAAACGTAAAAAAATTGTTTAAAGAGGTGGGATAGTAATTTTAACTTAGAGTTTTTTTCAACCCCCATAAGCGGACACTCCCCATAAGCGGACGAAAATTGTGGAACCGTGAGTGTCCGCTTGTGGGAGGTTTCACTGTACTTATTTTTGTTTTTCTCTATTGAAGATATTTTGTTAAGTTTCTAATTTTGGTTGTGAAAATAAATATATTGAATATATTAAAAATAATTTATAATCATCTTTTGCATGTCTAATTACATAAAAAGTAAAAAAATAAACATAAAAAGTATGATGGAACAAAATGTCGCATGCATCATGTTTGGGTAGAATGGACAAAATAACAGTTACTTTGCTCTTTGAAAAACAAAAATATTGCGCGAGGAGTTTTGTTCCAACATGATTTCGACCGTTTCATGACTATTACTGCAATATGTATTGTGAAAAATCTTAAAACGGTGACGGTTAACAGAGGTGACGGATAACAGAGAGACGGATAATCCAGGGAGTACTGTATATATATAATTGGCGCGTACACCCTTTTTGGGTGTTTGGTCGAGCTCCTCCTCCTATTTGTGGTGTGCGTCTTGATGTTGTTCCACAAATGGAAGGACCTACAGTTTCAAGCCGACTCCGAACGGCAGATATTTTTATGAGGAGCTTTATCACGGCAGAAATACACTCGGAGGTTTGCCATTGCCTGCCGCGGGACGACCGGCATTAGAAAAAGTTTTTCTAAATTTTGATATTTCATGCACAAACTCATTCGGCCACGGCGGCCGCCTCTATAATTTATTATGTAGTTCTCAACAAAAGAAGAATCGATAAAATAATTTATGTATAAAATGAATACTTTTTGGATTGAATGAAGAAAATATGGTAACCAGCTGTTAAAAGTGCTAGAAAGGAAACGATAAGATATCAAAATCAGCATAGCAGAGTTCACTACTTTGTCTGCGTGTAAAAATTAAATATTTATTGGAACCGTTGGCACCTAATGTTAAAGTTCTAAAAATCATGGTCTAACGGCTGATTGAAGTATTCGAAAGTTTGGTAGCCCTCACAGAAATTGAACGCTGGAGTTGTAAATTAAAAATACATTCTGTCAAAAAAGTACTGGGAATTGTTCAACAAAACTCAAAATAATTCCTTCAATAGAGTCTTCAAAATAGGCTCCATTCGATGCAATACACATATGCCAATGATTAGTCCAGTCATCAAAGCACCTTTTAAGAGCATTTGAAGAGATCTTCTTCAGCTCGTTCAGCGAATTCTCCTTAATGACCTCTATCGACTCAAGGCCGTGTCCGTGGAGTGGCAATTTAAGTTTTGGGGAAAGGAAAAATTCGCAGTGGGCTAAGTCCAGTGAATAAGGTGGTTGTTCGATGATATTTGTCGAGTTTTTGGTCCAAAAAGTGTTCACAATATGAGCCTTGTGAGATGGTGCGTTATCATGGTGCAAGATCCGAGAGTTTTCTGTCCACAAATTGAGCCGTTTTCTACGCACATTCCCTCTAAAACGTCGCATGACTTCCAAATAGTATTCTTCACTTACCGTAGAATCATTTGGAACGAATTCCGAGTGCACAACACCATAATAATCAAAGAAAACGAGTAGCATGACCTTTCACTTTTGACCGACTTTGAGGTGGTTTTTTGGGTTTCGGCGCATGTTGATAGCGTCATTCAGCCACCTGTTGACTGGTTTGCATGTCAAACTCATGTAACCACGTCTCATCACCTGTTATGATGCACTAGATAAACGTTCGAATTCACTTGCTCAAGCGACCTTCTTCCATGCCTTTAGCGACCTTCTTCCAATGAATTTTTTGAAAGAAATTCAACTCTCTTGGAACGAGTCAAGTAGCCACGCGTCTCATGCCCAATTGGTGTTGCGAATTGATTCCTGGGACACGCTAAGGTCACAAGCTACCTCCTTCAACCTGAAATGGTGGTTTTCCAGCACCATTTCCTTGACTCTGTCGACGTTCTGATCTGTTGAAAACGTTGATGGGCGACCAGACGGGGCAAATCTTGAGCGACTTTTCGGTCATCTGCAAAAGCCTTATACTATATTACTTGTAGGCCCGTGTTGTTGATAAAGCACACTCGCCATAGACTTTCCGCAACATTTTCAACGATTCGCCACACGAAATCCCGTTCGAAACACACAATTTAAAATAAAAATTTCTTCGATATTTTTATTCATATTGAAAATCACAGAGCACACCTGCGGTTCACTGAAATAATTAAATGCCAAAAACAAGACCGATCACACTCAAGCTCTAAGACACTAGGTTAGGTTAGGTTAAATGGCTACCCTAGCTAAGGGCTCACTTGGACAAATATTAAAAATTCGTCCGTTGTGGTGCCATACATGGGAGAGGAGAAAGGAGAAGGGAAGGAAGAAGGAGCCTTGGGATTAGAGACGATGATGACCATATATTTTACGACGACGCCGACGGTGGCTGATTTGCGTTCGTAGTTAGCCGCAACAAGCTACTGATGAACTTCACCAAATTTATGGTACATATTTACACCGGCTATATCCGCAGGCGTAGCGAAAAAGTGAGAGCCTAGATGTCTACGTCTTTGCCAGACGAGAGCAGGGAAGCTGAGAAGCAGGTGTTGAGGTGATTCCACCTCGTCCTCCAGACAGTTTCTGCAGAACGGAGTTGAGGCAATCCCAAGTGTCACGGCATGAACACCTAACGGACAATATCCGGTAAGGATGCCCAACAAATTCGAGAGCTGGGGCTTTGTTAGCCTTAGAAGTTCCCTTGAGCGTCCCCGATATACCCGTGGCCAGAAGGATCTCGCGACCTTGCACGTTTGTGCACTAGCCCAGCGCTCGCTGAGTTGACTCGAGGCCCATCTTTCCAGGAGCAGACCACAGGTTCTCAGGGGAACGCCGATTCTCTCATTTCGCGACGAAACCGACTCTGAAGTTTCCTGTCTAGCCAGCTCATCAGCCCAGCAGTTTCTCTCTATGCCGCTGTGCCCGGGAATCCAAATGAGCCTGATGACGAAGTATTCGGATGCAATCGAGAGAGAAGCCATTCTGCCACGACCGTTCTATCGCTAAGCATCGTGTGGGTAAGCCTTATGAGTTCGGTTCCGACTCCTAGTTTACCTAGCGACCTGGTGATTGCCTCCGGGAGGACATTATTAAAATCCCCCTCAATGTCGAGGAAGACACCTACAGTGAACTCCTTCTGGTGGAGGGACACCTCGATGTCCTTAACAATTGTATGCAAAGTAGACTCTACCGATCTGCCTTTAGAGTAAGCATGTTGAGCGTACGATAAACGCCCCCGAGGAATTTCACTCCTTATGTGTAGATCAATCAGGAACGAGGAGAGACTGATTGGTCTGAAATCCTTTGGGATACATGTGAAATCTTACCTGCCTTGGGTATGAAAGTAACTCTCACAGCCCTCCAAGATCTGGGTATGTACCCCTATCTATACAGCTTGCGTATAATGTTAATATCGTTTCGCAAGCACCGTATTCGCCTGAGATGGCTCCATGTGACCTTTTCCTGTTTCCCAAGCTCAAGTTGTTGCTCCGTGGAAAATATTTTGAGACAATTGAAGTCATAAAAGAGAATTCGAAGAACACACTCGAGCTTGACTTGTTTACAGTAGCACAGAAAACAAACTATGTGACATATCACGCTGAAATTTGCCATGTAAGCTTATAACAGTCTTACCAAAAAATAAAAAATTTAATTTTGCCATATGTCATCCGCGGACCGTTTTATTGATACCGTCTCGTTCATATTTGAGCAGGAAGAAGCCAATGACATGATACCTCAGCAGATTTCTGCAGTTGAGCCGGTATAATGCCATGGGGTCCAGGTGACTTGAAGGGCTTGAAAGAGTCAATCGCCCAAGCCAGCTCTACGACACTAAAGAGGACGGTTGTACCAACATTCCAGCAAGAAAAATTTAGACATAGGTATGTGTAAAGCGCGCTTTTTAAATGAACAATTCCCGATATTTTTTTGACAGAATGTAAAATTTAATAAAATCCGATTGCTATTACGGTGCTACTACCGTTACACCATTACGGCACTTTTCACCAAAGGCATGCACAACGAACCCACTTCAAATGCATTGCTTTGGCTTTGGCTGGTATGGTATGCCCGGTAAACCTTTACGGATTAGTTGCTTTTGCAAAAGCAGAGTGCAATATTTTATTGGAAAAATTACTTTTAGTTCACTAATTAAATAAAAGAAGGAATTCCCAATTTTATATATTAACATTTCAGAAATGTGTTCAAGTTTTCCCGTGTTTTTAAAGAATCGTATTCGACAACTTGAAAAACGATTTAGGTGTTTATTGGGTGTATGCCCGTATATCACGACTAGCTGTTGCTGAAACATGGCATCCTTGCCGCACGTATTACCAATTATCGCTGCTAAGTAAACACTGCTGGAGCCGCCAGTTCTGTTTGGATATGTATTTGTTACAGAAAGAATAATGCCAAGAATTGTTGATTGGCATTATCGCCGAAATTCCTTAAAAGCTTTTCGATGTAGCTATTTCGCAATACTCCTACCACTATGGAATGTGTGTGTGTGTGTGTGCCCCTGTGGTGCAGGGCACGTTGATGCATTCGCGGCAATGGAGTGTACCATTGCTTTGCTTCATTTGACGTTTGCGTGGCATGAGTGTGTGCTGACAGGCGCACATCAATTCAGGTTTGAAATTTTCTTTTCTAAAAAGGTATTTAGTACCTTATTTGTATGTTTTATTATTATTATTATTTTAAATACTCATATAAAGGTCTCACAATTTCGTTCCCATGAAGGTTAATTTTAAAAAATTATGACTAGTGGTTCACTGGTTTTCTGATTTCAATACCTTCCAAACGTACGCGTTCACCGAATGCCCTAAAATCTAATTATTACTTACAATTAACGGACTTTACGTAAATAGCATAAATAGCATAAAATATGATTCCATTAGTCCCGCGCGAATTTTGTTGAAATGAGCTACCAGATAACTTTTATGGGTCCGGAAAATGTTGCATGCCCGAATCAAACGCTCCTTATGCATTTTGCCCATAACGGTATTAATTGCAGCCTTCAGAAAAGAAATGGAAATGGTGTTAAGAGGATGCTTATTAGTTTCACGCTCAAGGTGGCCGTAAGTTAGGTGTTATGTGGCGATGGAAATTTGCAGGCATCCAATCTTGTGTCTTAATGAAAGACGTATGGGCTGGCAACGCGTACACTATCAACCCAGAGTTTCGCTACTGTCTATAGAGCATCAATATCTGCAACAGAATTCACTCCAAATGCTTGAGTGAGAAGTGTGTTGACATGTCCTTTGTTGCTCATAACACCTAAAACCATAACAGCGACTGGAAACTTCGTGTGCATGACAACTCTATAGAACTGGAACATAGCCATCCGTGCTATGGTCATTTCAGCGGTTTTATTTTGATCTTGGTCAAAATCCATGACATCTTAGGCGCTTCAGGGTGTGTAACTTTCTTGGAAGGCGTTTTAATCGGATAATTCGCTGTTCTCGTTTTATCCGGCATAACCGGACATATTTACGACAATTATAAATTTTTAAATTGGCGAAAAAAATAATGGTTTTGGGAAGTTACATATCTGTATGTCCTCAAATACTGTATGCACCCTGTATATAGCTGATGCTTACTTCCTTTTTGGGAGCTTGGCCGAGCTCCTCCTCCTATTTGTGGTGTGCGTCTTGATGTTGTTCCACAAATGGAGGGCCATACAGTTTTTAGCCGACTCCGAACAGTAAGTGGTTCTTTGTGAGGAGCTTTGTGTAATCGTACATAGATATTTACCTATCTCTGATTATAATACCATTGCGACCATTAGCATTAATTCCAAACTCTTGCGCGCTGCTCACATAGCCGGTCAAAATTATCGAGCGCTTCGTGAATCAATATTAAAAGTTTGAAGATTTATTTTTAAAAAGTTATAAACACAGTTGAATATTCTACAAAGAGTAAACCTTCCGATTAATTGTGGAGTATAAGTTCATTTAAATGACTTCCACGACTGGCTTTGTGGTAACCTATCCCGTACATGTTTTTGCAGTACATATTCCATGGTTCCTGCCCTATTTAGGCAATGATGCGCTTCAGTTGAAGGGTCCGTGCCTTACGACTTGAAAAAGGATATTCTTCTTCCTATTGTTTTTGAATTGTTAACCAAGCGTAAATTTTGTGACCCAGTATTATTTTTGAAGAAAGGAAGATATATGGGGTAGTCGGAAAAGTCTTTTCGTATTTTTAATCAAACTTCAACTCATTTTTTTTTATATTTATAATGAACTTTATTAAACCAAATATGTACCATTTTGGTCGACCACCTTTTGCCATTTTTCTTCTAGAGACATTATTCCATCAGTCTAAGCCTTTTGTGGTTTCTCGGTGAAAAACTGCGACAAGTACTTTTCACAGGATTCTCTTGAAGCCAACTTTACTCCATTAAGGGGGGGGTAGGGTCACAAAATCGAAATTTTTTTTCTTCACTCATCTTATAGTAAATCATTTCAAGAATGTTGTGTCAAAATTTTAAGTGGATCGGAGCAGAACTCTCAAAGTTATAGCCTTTGTAGGCACTCTACCTGGAATGCGGAGCATCGATAATTTTTCAGAGTCATTTTTTCAAACGCGTTTTTCCCGAAACGACTTCTTAAAAGTCGGTGCCAATCACAACTCCGAAACTATTCAACCGATTCTTTTCAAATTTGGCACACGTTTTCTAAATCAAAAATACACCCTACACTGTTTTTTTTTATTTTTTGTTTTTTAAGGTTGTTTTTCACTTACAAATATGGTGAAATTTTTCGCCAAAAATGCTCGTTTTACGTTTTTTTGCCACCAAAACTACAAAAATGAAAAAAAAAAAAATTATTAATGTGGGGGTGGGGGGGGGGGGGGGGGAGCATTACGTCATACTTTAACTGAAAAATTCGACTTTTTTAGTTTCAGATGATTCTACGACGAATGCCGATTGGCACCGCAGAGCACCTCTCGAAAAACATATCTCCAAAAAAACTCTGTCATGGGCTTATTTGTCAATATTTTATTATTAATATTTTTTAAAAACTTATTGAAAAGATGTACAATAACATGCACCTGATTTTATTAAAGTATCTTAAGCCATATTTCTGTAAAAAATTCAAAAAAAAAGTGTTTTTTTTAGCGCTAAACCCTACCCCCTTAAGGGAGTTCTGCATTGACCGAAACAAATGGTAGTCCAATGGTGCAAGGTCAGGGCTATACGGTGGATGCATCAAAACTTCCCAGCCAAGCTCTTCCAGTTTTTGCCGAGTCATCAAAGATGTGTGTGGCCCAGCGTTGTCCTGATGGAAGACGACACCCTTTCTGCTGATCAGTTCTGGCCGTTTTTTTTCGATTGCTTGCTTCAATCTCATCAGTTGTTGACAGTAGAGTGTAGAATCAATCGTTCGAGCAGGCTGGAGCAGCTCATAGTGGATGATTCCTTTCCAATCCCACCGAACACATAGCATAACCTTTCGAGGCGTCAATCCTGGCTTTGCGACCATTTGTTGAGCTTCACCAAGATCTTTTTCGCACATTATTGTCGTATTTGATCCACTTCTCGCTTCAGATGTGGTTCGATTTCATTTCGTTTCAGCAAAGAATCGCAGATGTTAATTCGGTCCATTAAATTTTTTACAGAAAATTCATGTGGTACCCAAACATCGAGCTTCTTTTTGTAACCAGCCTTTTTAAAATGGTTCAAAACCGTTTGATGATGAATGTTTAGTGCTTTGGCGATGTCATGGCAGCTTATGTGACGGTCCTGGTCAATATTTTCCATAATTTCATCGACTTTTTCAACGATAGGTCGACCGGCGCGAGGTGCATCTTTCACATCGAAATTTCCAGAACGGAAACGAGCGAACCATTGTTGTGCTACACGAACTGATACAGCATCGTCTCCGTAAACTTCACAAATTTCACTGGTGGCTTGCGTGGCATTCTTCCCTGTTTTATACAAAAATTTCAAAATATAACGTATTTCTTCATTACTTTCACTCATTTTTGAACGGCTATAACTTTTCTTAAATTTCTCCGACTTTAATTTTTTTTGGTTAAATGAAGCTTAAAATGTCACCTTTCTAACACCATATGATATGACACAATGTGATTCGTAGCACTGGAGATAGATGACTCCAACGACATCTATTGACAAAATTCGAAAAGACTTTTTCGACTACCCAATATTTTAACGATGTTTAATTATAATTACTTTGTTTTGATCGTTTGAACGTTGGAAACTAAGACTGGTTGCGAATTCGCTCGCAGTTTGGTAATTCATGTTGGATATTGAATGTCATTTTTGCAGGTTCGACACGTTGCTTAATGTAATGTATTACAAATTACAAATGTATTTGAAAGAAGATGAAAAACATGAAATATTAATGCAAGGTCGCGCAAAGTTATTCATCCTATTATAACTTTTTAAAGTAGATTCGTACGACAATTAAATTTAACACTTGTGAACTAGACAGCTGCAATATACAAACAGAAGACAAAAATATTTCCCTCACTCAAAATCATTTTTTGTTTGCTTAGTAGCAATCATCCCAAGCAACATTACCCGCACTAAGTCCTAAGCAGCGAACTGGATTAGTACATTGACCTTTTCATTGAAATTATAATTAAAATGTTTGCAATTTGTATACATTTTTTTATTTTTGAACTCTTTTTAAAAAAAATTTACATTAAATAAAAAGTAAATAAATAGTCCAAAATTCGCAATATGCTGCAATGCAATTTATGTGAACCCTGGTGTACCATATATCAGTATTATATATAATATATAAATGTCTTTGCTTTGAAATTAAAGTTAATAGGAAAACAACAATTCTAATGTAAATGTAAAAGCATACATTTCTCAGATGACATTCGAATGTAACAGATTTGTGTCAAAGCTGGTTCTTACTAAAACGTGGTACTAAATTGACCAGAGTAGTAAAGAAAATAAAGCGAGTTATAAATATTTAGTCCCAGGGCTTAACGCGGGACTATGATTTCATGTCACTAATTAATAAAAAATATTGGTTACAAAATTTCACTAAGTTTTTCCCTTTGAATAGCTACTTTTGTTTTTTAATAGAGCAGCTATTAGCATGGATATTCCAATTTTTATTAAAGGTGTACTAGAGAGCTCAAAACTACAAAGTAATTTATTAAAATCAATGCTTCATTCCACTACGAAGGTCAGGATGCGTTTTGTCGTCAACTTGAAAACCTCTACACTTCTTTCGTCTTCAGAAATTTCTGCAAACGCCCCAAAAGAGAACGTTATAGGAAAGTCTTTCTTTTCGTGTCCATTTCAAAAGTCCCTTTGCAGACGATATCGAACCGAAAGCATCGATATGGTGCCCATTGAATTTAGAGAACTAAAATTAAAAATAAGCAGACTTGTAATTCATTTTGGAGCTGTGCTTATGGACTTTTTTGTTCAGTACTGACAACAGAGTATTTTAGTAGCCGAAACAAAGTAGAAAAGAAATTTGACCCGCCCTAATGTATATACATACGCAGACAAATACTTTTTTTTATTTTAGACGTAGTTACATATGCGGAAAATGGGAGAAAAAAGGATTCACTCTTTTTAAATAACAACTTAAATTACACCAAAGCCAGTATGTATACTAAGCTACCGATATGTATGAGTGCGTTTGGTTTTTGATTTGGAAACATTCTAGGAGAGAGCCAAATCAAATTCACTCGTTCTTTACATAAGAAAAAAGGGATGTGACCTAATCTTCTTCTTCTTCTTAATTGGCGGTATAACCGCTTACGCGATTTTGGCCGAGTTTAACAAAGCGCGCCAGTCGTTTCTTTCTCGTGCTAAGCTGCGCCAGTTGGACACACCAAGTGAAGCCAAGTCCTTCTCCACCTGATCTTTCCAACGCAGAAGAGGCCTTCCTCTTCCCCTGCTACCACCAGCTGGTACCGCACCGAATACTTTCAGAGCCAGAGCGTTTGTATTCATTCGTACAACATGACCCAGCCAGCGTAGCCGCTGGATCTTTATTCGCTGCGCTATGTCTATGTCGTCGTAAAGCTCATATAGCTCATCGCTCCATCGCTTGCGATATTCGCTTTTGACTACTTTCAAAGGTCTAAAAATCTTACGCAGAATCTTTCTCTCAAACACTCCAAGCGTCGCTTCGCGCCCTAATAATGACTACAAATTCAGAATCATAAAAGTAGTTTAGTTTAATTCCCTATGAAATGTTCCGCATATATTGAAAGTGCACACTGGAATATATTTGGAATTAAATAAAAGAAAAATATCACCTTGATCAAAAAGTTTCCGGAATATTTTCAGAAAATTTAAAATACAGCTTAATTTCTTAAACGTGATACTATCCCTTTCAGAGTACTCCCCATCAACTGCAACGTACTTATGCCAACTGCAACGTACTTATGAACTCTATCTCCAGTATTGCCATCAGAGCCGACTTCGATTATTCTATTACGTCCTTTCGGATATTAAAACGTGTTCCCCTTAGTGGATTTTTGACTGAATCAAGCAGAAAATATCGCAGAGGCTTCGATGGCTGTTGTCCGATGGATAGTATTCGTTTCGTTCTTGGTAAAAATTCACCGATAGTAATGGCACTGACCGCCGGTGGGTTATTAAGGGGGGGGGGGGGGGGGGGGGGTAGGGTCACAAAATCGAAATTTTTTTTCTTCACTCATCTTATAGTAAATCATTTCAAGAATGTTGTGTCAAAATTTTAAGTGGATCGGAGCAGAACTCTCAAAGTTATAGCCTTTGTAGGCACTCTACCTCGAATGCGGAGCATAGATAATTTTTCAGAGTCATTTTTTCAAACGCGTTTTTCCCGAAACGACTTCTTAAAAGTCGATGCCAATCACAACTCCGAAACTATTCAACCGATTCTTTTCAAATTTGGCACACGTTTTCTAAATCAAAAATACCTCCCCCCACACTGTTTTTTTTATTTTTTGTTTTAAGGTTGTTTTTCACTTACAAATATGGCGAAATTTTTCGCCAAAAATGCTCGTTTTACGTTTTTTTTGCCACCAAAACTACAAAAATGAAAAAAAAAATTTTATTCATGTGGGGGGGAGCATTACGTCATACTTTAACTGAAAAATTCGACTTTTTTAGTTTCAGATGATTCTACGACGAATGCCGATTGGCACCGCAGAGCACCTCTCGAAAAACATATCTCCAAAAAAACTCTGTCATGGGCTTATTTGTCAATATTTTATTATTAATATTTTTTAAAAACTTATTGAAAAGATGTACAATAACATGCAACTGATTTTATTAAAGTATCTTAAGCCATATTTCTGTAAAAAATTAAAAAAAAGTGTTTTTTTTTGGCGCTAAACCCTACCACCCCCTTAAGGTACAAAATCGACGAGTTATTTTTTCATTAATACTTTTCTTTTTGGCGAATTACTTCAAGTAAACGTCTCATAATGCCCAAATAATAATATTTATTAACTCTTTCATATCCTGACAAAAATTCGTACAATACCGTTTTAATCCATGAAAGCTGTTAGCATTGCTTGCTTTTTTAATTGAAAACGACGTGGGTTTTTTGGCCTTGGCTCATTCGAAGCTCGCTACTCATTTGCCTCATTGATCCGTCTGGATTGCGTGACGAACTCAGAAGCCGTACTCATCTGCGGCAGTATTCAAGGTTTGATCTTACAATGGAAAAATATTCTTCAACCTAGTGAGATCCTAGAACTCCTTTGAATTCCTTACCACAAAGCCGATCACAAATCTAGACTTGGCCATCAAGCTTCCAATTTTGTCCAGTACTCTTGAAGTCTCATGAAGTCAGCTATGCCCTCCTAAATTTTGAAGTCATCTGCATATATCACACAACACGATGTCAAAAAAAAGTCTAGAATATCATAAACAAAGATTAAAAACAATAATGGTCCGAGATGGCTATCTTAAGGTACACCTGAGGTAACTTTGTTGGCAACAGATTTTATATAATTAATAAAAATGAAATGAGTTCTATCAGTGAGATAAGATGCAAACCACTTAAGTAAGTTAGGGTAAAGAGCAATTGAACCCAGATTTTTAAGTAGGTTACTATGGCTGACTTTATCGAACGCTTTCGAAAAGTCGATGAATGTGGCATCGCATTGTTGGCGTGCTTCAAATTGTTTTAAGACAAAATTTGCGAATAAACCGAAATTCGTAACAGTGGACCCACCCCTACCAAAGCCGTGCTGATAAGGTGATTTGAGGTCTGAAATTTGGAAGTGAATCAAATCATGAACCAGTTTTTCAAAGAGTTTAGGTGTACTAGAGATTTTGCAGATCGGGCGATAATTTTGGGCATCCGACGTGATTCTAGACTTATTTATCGGTATGATTAAAGATTTTTTCCATTTATGTAAAAATTCACCAGAAAATTTATTAAATATTATTGTTAACGGTTGGGTTAACTATATAGTAATGTTTTTATTAATATAAGAGGGAGGCCATCTTCTCAAGGAGTTGGGCCATTTGTCACGGCGGAAAGGTCTCATAATGTATCAATAAATGAGAGCTGGAAATCTTTAAATATCTTGGAGTTGTTAAAAGTGGTATTTTCTATTCCAGTGATATTATTTAATCATACATACATACACATATCTTAGAAATTTCATCTCTTTTAAAAGAGTGACTTCAGGAACAGTCTGTCTAATAGAAGCGTGACCGCCATAATTTGGAAACTATTTGTACAATTCGATTCTAACAAACTGCATGGTATGGACTATCTTCTTCCTAACATCTTTGCAGCCTAACATGAATCTTAAATGAATGCTTAACAGTTCGTTGAAGTTTTCGGTTATCAGCAGTACACCAGGACCGACGTATACATCTACTCGCCCATCCGTCAATATTTGCCCGATTCCGTTCTGAATTTGCAAGTCTTTTTTCATGTGTGATAATGAGAGCAGCATTGGGAGCAGCGAGATGGTCCCACGAAATCTGTTTCCCTCTTGGCCTCCCACTGGTTGGTTATAAAATAAGTTTCTAGTCTAGCCGAGGATACATCCCTTTTATTCAGGAATGCTAGAATAAAATATTACGAGTTCCGAATTCGCTGTGACGTCAGGCTGCGAGAATAAACAAACAAAAGGAAGGGGAATGGCTTCCTTGTGGAGACAAATAGTAGGCGAGAGCAATTTAAATTACCAAATACAGGAAACTTCCTTAGTAAACTACTACAGCAACAACCAAACACAAGAAATCACAAAATCATCCGCACAAAAGCGCAGAAAAGCTGAATTTGGAGGATTTTTTATAGTTCTTGCTTTCACAATTTGAAACGTGGCACTTTGTTTTCATTTTTTTGTGTAGTTTATGGTAAATGTCACAAATCACAATAATCTAATATCTAGTTAATCTTAAGACTAACTACAACGAAAGGAAGAGAATTACATAAGGCAGTGCAACTTGCTGGATTTGATGCGGTCACAACATGCAAATAAACGTACTGGCGAACTGATTCCAAAATAATGCCTGACCTAATCGATTTCTTCATAGTTAACAAAATATCTCGAAACTTTCTAGAAATTGAAGATAGTGATTATCTAAGCTCGGATCACTCATCAATATTTTTATCTCTCAGCGAGCATATCATTTTTAAAGAACATATGGACAAATTGAATAACCGATTCACAGATTGGCATTACTTCAAGAAAATTCTACAAAATTGCAAAAATAATGCAGCACAAATAGTTAATGAGGAACAATTAGATAGTGAAGTTCACAATTTTACGTCCAGCGTGCAACTTGCCGCATGGAAAAGTACTCCAACTATTAAAAAAACCGCAGACATTACTCAATACCCAAAGGACATCAGACATCTTATTTAACTAAAGACAAAACTTCGCATTAAGTGGCATCAAACACGAGCACCAATAGATAAAACTAGGCTAAACAAAATGTCCAAAGACCTTAGTCGGAAAATAAAGAAATTTAAAAATGATGGGTTTTCTCGTTACTTGCATTCATTGTCCACTATCGTCGTGTGGATTACTCTTTATGGAAATGCACAAAGTACTTAAAAAGGCCACAAATGCACTGTCCTCCTCTCAAGATAAAAGAAGGAAAATGGGCCAGAAAGCAGAACTATATGCAGCTTATCTAGCTGATATTTTTACACCTCATGAGGCAACATCCGAAAGCCTGTCTACATCCGTGCTCCAAGAGTTTGAAGAAATTCCGCGAGTCACGAGCGCCGAACTAAAAAGAGAAATTAAAATGCTAAAAAATAAAAAATCTCCTGGTTTCGATATAATCACTGCAGAAATACTCAAGCAGCTTTTAAGTTTCATTACGTTCTTATTCTCTGGAAAACTGCGGAGGTTATTATGCTCCAAAAACCAGGCAAACCTGGACACGAAGTTTCATCGTATAGACCTTTATCACTCCTGCCAGTGATCTCAAAGCTGTTTGAAAAGCTGTTGATTAAAAGACTCAATAAAATAATAGAACGAAAAAAAATAATTCCAACACATCAGTTTGGTTTTCGAAGTAAACATTCTACAATCGACCAGGTACACAGGATCACGCACGAAATAGAAAAAACACTCGAAAATAAAAAAGTATGTTCTGGCGTATTCCTCGATGTGGCAAAGGCATTCGATAAAGTTTGTCACACAGGTTTGCTTTTTAAACTAAAATTAATACTTCCTAAGCAATACTACGAAATCTTGGAGTCGTACTTATCAGATCGCTATTTTCGAGTCAAGCAAGATGATGCTTATTCAAGTCTTCGACAAATAAATGCAAGAGTACCTCAAGGCAGCGTTCTTGGGCCTCTACTGTACCTTATCTTCACACATGACCTACCGTCTGATCCTAATTACGTCCCAGCAAAGTTTGCAGATGACACCGCCTTGATTGCAGTTGATGAAACTGAAAACGAATCGACAGCCACATTACAAACCGCGTTAAATTAGATCTGCCAGTGGACTAACACATGGAAAATTAAACTTAACCAAACAAAATCTGTACACGTAGTTTTCACAAACACTAAAATACAACATATACCACTATACATAGATGATCAACAGGTCCCATACTCAAACTATGCGAAGTACCTAGGTATGACACTTGACTGCAAACTTCGATGGAAAGAGCATGTCAAGAAAAAGAGGCAAGAATTTGACATCAAACTCAAAAACATGCAATGGCTAGCAGATCAGCTCTCACGATAGAAAACAAGCTGTTAATTTACAAGCAGATACTAAGGCCAGTATGGAGTTATGGTGCGCAGCTATGGGGGTGCATCAGTCAAAGTACGAAAAACCAAATCCAACACTTCCAAAATAAGGTCCTTAGGTGCATTGTCAAAGCACCATGGTACTGCAGAAGTTCCGACATTGACCGCGACTTTAAAATAAACTCCGTCAACACTGAAATCGCAAAGATTGCTGATATTAATTTTAGTGAGAAAGTTTCCCTTAAAGAAATTTAAACAATTTAGCGAGTCAAGTCCTCACTAAAATACTTTTCGGCATAAAATTTACTTCAACCAACCAAAGAGTGGCATTTTCGTAATAATATGTAAACATCCCCAATTTTCCACCTTGTTAAGCCAGTAATTTGACTAAAAGCGCATAGAAGAAGTTGGTTGTGGCAAGGCTTTAAGTTGCTCGTGGCAACTTTTTGGCATAAAAACTCCCAAACAGCAACAGGACCACGTGCAAATACATAAATACAAAACAGGGCACGTAGACAGAGTGAGATGTCGTGTAACAACTAACAACCTACACATGCATCTAGTACTTACGTATGTATGCTTATAGATGCGAGCGTGCACGTACACATTTAGACGGACATGACAGCTAAGAGAACTCGTTCATTGCTTGCCACCCAAAAAATGATGCTCCATATGAGCCACTAACCAACTAACTGGACCCTTTACAAGTGACTAAATCGGTCATTTACTCAGAGAAGCCAGCGTGTTGTTGTGTGAATGGAGAGTAGTGAAAAATGTGGTAATTGACGTGGCGAGCGAGTCACCCTTTTCAACAATAATAATTGCTACCGACATTTCTTGGCTGCTTGGGACAACATTTCCTGTTGGCGCACAGGAAAAATATGTTCAGTGTAGGAAAATTATTGCACCTAATATGAAAACCGCCTGCTCATCTGCGAGTACTGGCAGACTAAAATGAAATATGCAGATATATTTGTATCTGTGTGTAACTGGCATCCTTTTTGGCTGTTGCTACGCCTTATGACTGCAAATGGATGCTGATGTTGTCTTGTTATTGTTTGTGATGTTGATAGTGAAAGGGATAATGGTAATGGCATTGCCTTGCAGATTCAGGCGTGGTGCTGATGTTGAATAGTGTTGTGGGCTATTGTGTGCGTTATTTTAACTTTGGCTTTCATCATCCTTCAAATGAGAAAAATATGCTTCCTCCGAATTTGTGTTTTCTGTGAGTTATTTGGACAGCCATTCCCCTGCAAATATATGAGAAATGTGGCGTATGCGTTTAGATGAGCAATTGGAAAAGTTGCATCAAATTTGTATGGAAGTTCATCAGTTCATTCGAGTTTATTGAATGCATGAACTGTAAGCGGTTTTTCTGTAAGTGATTTGATTTGACTTAAATCAGAAATTAACTTCTGCAGAAAATCAAAATCGGATTCAGTGGTTCTTATTAAGACTCGAGTTTGAATGTGGTCAGAAAGATTAGCTTATGATTATGATATGATTATGATATATTCTTATATAGGGCGGCTGCCGTAGCCGAATGGGTTGGTGCGTGACGACCATTCGCAATTCACAGAGAGAATGTCGGTTCGAATCTCGGTGAAACACCAAAATTAAGAAAAATATTTTTCTAATACCGGTCGCCCCTTGGCAGGCAATGGCAAACCTCCGAGTGTATGTCTGCCATGACAAAAAAAAAAAATAAAATATATCTGCCGTTTGGAGTCGGCTTGAAACTTTAGGTCCTACCATTTGTGGAACAACACCAAGACGCACACCACAAATAGGAGGAGGAGCTCGGCCAAACACCCAAAAAGGGTGAACGCGCTAATTATATATATACTAGGCCGGGTGGGGAGGCAAAAAAATCGCCCATTGCTCTGTGAAAATCATATTCTAGGGATCAAAATAAGAAACTTTGCCGAAGGAACCATACCTCTAAAAGGAATTCTGATGTCCCCCAATTTGGGTCGAACTTTTTAGTTTCTTTTCTCATGTAAAAGCCAAAAATGGTGATATTTTGAAATGATTGTATGGGGAACCACCCAGGGGAGTTCCAGGGGGTGTGCCACTCGCATGGGTGGATCGGCCGTCCAAAGTTAGTGGGGACATCAGAATTCGTTTTAGATGTATGGTTCCTTCGGCAAAGTTTATTATTTTGATCCCTAGAATATGATTTTCACATATGACATTTCACTATATATATAGTATATATTAGGGCAGGTCGATTTAAAAATCGCCCATATATATATATATATAGTTTTTATTGAGAGAAGCTAATAAATATTTTCAAATGACTAACCAGCAACTCAAATATGACAATATTACACAACTTTCACCCTACATAACATAAAGCATTTTTATGGAAATGTAATATCGCTCGGTTTAGTGCGTCCGAGTCTTCGTATTAATACATCGGTTTTAATTAAAATATTTGCTTCTGCATTGATGTGGTTTATTATTCTTTCCTTATGAGCCACTGCAATTTTTGTGATTTTGAATTTTTATTATTTACACGATTGGGAAAAAGGAACTGATTAAAAAAAGTATTAAAATTGCATATCGGTAACGAACGATGACATGGACTTGGGCAATATGTGGTATCAGGAGGACGGTGCGATTTACCATACAATGCGTGAAACAGTGGCCATATTGCGAATGAAATTCCTAGGACTCATTATTTCAAAAAGCAATGAGGTTAAATAGCCGCCGATAACTTGCGGTTTGACACCATATTTGCATAAAATATGCTGTAAATCGGTAATTAATTATTTTTTTCGAAGCTCATCGGTGGTTTCTATTGCGCTAAAATGTCTTTAGTACCGTTGCAACAGCGAATTCAAGAGTTACTTAATCATTTATACTTTGCTCGACTTTGTGTCCTTTTAAATAATTAACAAAATTCGCTCACTATGAATAAAGTAACCTGCCCTTACATTTTCCCCTATTTGTGTTACTAGCGTTTCACCTCTTCACTCACTTTTAAACTGTGGAAGTATCAAACATTCAGCCCTGACCAAAAAGCAATTTTGGATTCGAAAAATAATCTTATGGACAGTTTTGAAAAAAAAAAAAAACCGGACTGCACACCATCAAATGTACATATTTTAGCCACTATTGGCGAAGAAATATCATTGGCTGAGGAAGCAGTTGGTATCTTTTCTAGTGAGATAATGTACCTCGACTTACGGGGAGGGGCACTCGGTCCCTCTACCGGCGAGCCGACGGAGATAGACACTATGCTTAGCCAGGAGTGGGCCGTAAAGTCTATCTCCTCGGAACAGGAGAGAATGCTCTTGGAAACTGGTCCAGGGAAAAATGAGGATAACAACAAATTTAGTCATGGAAACAGGGTGAATCTGTCCGGAGGTGGACGCAAGCGATTAAAAACCTTAGTCGCCGAGGGCATACGGTTGGAAACAGCCCGGTCCATGGCGATGAGGCCGTCGAATGCGCCTGGCCCCGAACCGACAACCTCAAAAAGATTACGTTCTGGTGGCTCCACACCCATATCGAATTCCAGGCCGAAGAAGCGATTTGCACCAGCTGGCAACGAAAATGTTGGCGACTCGTCCGCAGTGCCTGCAATCTCTCCGTCGGCTTGCAACTTGATGGAAGGAGTGGAGGCCTCAGCCAAGGGCAATCATAGTCCTGGCAAAGAGGTACCGATGGTCTCTTTAAAGCAGGCTACACAGGGTACTTTCACGGAAGTTCCCTGCTCAGTGCATGATTTTCCGAAGGGTATTTGGGCCAAAGTCGGTAGGGTCCGGGAAAGCCTCACTTTGCAGGCTACAGTTTCAAGCCTGGATGGTTAATTCTTAACAGTCTGGACGATGAGAGGGTAGCCTGGACTAAGGAGGTTATACCGGGTCTAAAAACATGGGAAGGAGCCAAATTGAAGGTTGTGGGCGAGACAGAAGTGCCAAAAGCCACAATCTTCGTTTGCTACTTCCCAAGTTCAGCTTCCTGGCCCAATGAACGAATTTTGAGACGAAGAGAGTCGCATTTTTATCAAATAGCATTTCGAATTGGAGAATGTTAGATGAAGTCTCCTTGTCGGAACATCGGTACATTCGATTTGATCTAATAGGGGAAGTTGATGATATCTTTCAGATTAGAAACGTTAGAAAGACCAATTGGTCGCTATATCAATTCTACTTGGAGCAAAATATAGGGACTCTGTGCGGAAGAATCACTAATTCTCATGGACTTAATTTTGAAGTTTACAAACTGGAGAATGCAATAACGGTAGCCTTCGAAAACAACTGCGAACTAGTTATGAAGAAGCGTGCCAGGTATTCTCCTTGGTGGAGTAAGGAGTTGAAAGTTCTGCAGAGGAAAGCCTGTTAGCTCTTCAATAGCACCAAGGCAACTGGAGTCTGGGACTCTTATAGAAGTGCCTTAACGGCGTACAACAAGGAGCTAAGAAAATCAAAGAGAGACTCATGGAGGAAGCACTTTGAGGAGATTGGATTCCTACCAGCGGCTACCAGGCTTCAAAAGTCACTTAGCAAATATCACTAAAATGGACTTTCTACTCTCAAGAAGGCTAATGGAAGTTTTTCGTAGAGTCTTGAGGAAAGGGGTACAGCTTTTGCTGGACACTCATTTTCCGTACTGTTTCAGTGTGGGTGAGGACAGTGAAGACACTGGGGACATCCGGTTCTTAATGTCTATACGCAGGGAATTCTCCCTTGGTCGTACAATTTTTACAGTGAACAAAACTAAGTGGGCGATCTCCACCATCAGTCCATTCAAATCACCAGGTGTTGATAACATACATCCGTGTGTAATACAGCACGGCGTGAATGTATTATAACCGGTTTCGACAAATATTTTCAGGATAAGCCTGGAATTAGGCATAGTGCGTAAAAATTTTAGTAAAGTCAAGGTAGCTTTCATTCAGAAAGTAGGCAAAAAGGCGGATCACACGCCAAATGCCCTTCGACCTATAAGCCTAACTTTTTCCTGCTCAAAGCTATGGAAAAACTAATTGATTAATATATTAGATATGCTTATCTTAGAGATTCGCCTCTCCATGTTGAACAATATGCTTACCAGTCAGGCAAGTCGACAGAAACTGCCATACATAGCCTTACGACTAAGATCGAAAAGGCGTTGGCTGGTAAGGAGATTGCCCTCTGTACATCGGTTGATATTACGAGGGCATTCGACAATGCTTCTTTCCGTTCTACTGAGGAAGGTTTGGTTAGGAAGGAAATAGTTAGACTAATCATAAATAAAGTTCTTAATATGCTGAGGAATAGAATGACAATCTTTGAAACTGGGCTAAAAAGATTATGTGTCAAGTCAACTAAAGGATGCCTCCAAGAAGGTGTTTTATCACCGCTTCTTTGGCTATTGATCATTGCCGAGCTCCTACAGACTCTGGACTATCTCGAATACGAAGTTGAGGGCTTTGCTGACGATTTAGTCATCATAGTTAGAGGCTAAGTTGACTCTACTACAAGGTGATTTTTTAAGAGCTATAGAAGGTTTTTCAATAACACACTTGAAATTCAGAAAAATGCATGCAATTTTTATTTAAATCGATAGTACAGTCCATATAATTTAATGTTTGAAGATTATTTCATGCAAATGTTGACCGCGACTGCGCTTCAAATGGTCCATCCGCTTAGTCAAATTTTGGCATACTCTTTCCAATGTTTCGGCCGGTATCTCACATATGTATATTATAAATTCTTTAATGTTGTCTTCCAATGCTATGTCAATGTTAATTGAAGTACGCTTGTCTGAATAGATATGAGCTTGAACATAGCCCCACAAAATATTATCTAAAGGCGTTATGTCGCACGATCTGGGTGGCCAATTGACAGGTCCCGAACGTGAAATAAAATGTTCACCGAACTCGCCTCTCAACAAGTCCATTGTTACGCGTGCTGTGTGGCATGTGGCATGTGGCACCGTCTTGCTGAAATCACATGTCATGCAAGTCAAGCTCTTGCATTTTGGGCAAAAAAAAGTTGGATATCATTTCACGGTAGCGCTCACCATTCACAGTTACGTTACGATTCGCAACATCTTTTTAAGAAGTACGGTCCAATGATACCTCTAGCCCATAAACCGCACCAAACTGTGACCTTTTCTGAATCCATTGGTAGCGCTTGCAATTCTTCTGGCTGATCTTCACTCCAAAATAAAAATTCTGCTTATTTACATACCCATTGATCCAAAAATGAGCTTCGTCGCTGAACACAATTTTTCGAACATTTTTCGAATTTTTTTAACAAAACACGCATTTTTATAATAAAATTCAATGATTTGCAAGCGTTGTTCGTTTGTAAGACGATTCATGGTTAAATTATAGACCAAACTGGAGATGTTTGACAGTGAAACAAAACACGAAACGTGCGTCAGCTGTTTAAACCAACTGTTTACAAAGGTAATAGCTAAAAAATCACCCTTTATAAGTGATCGCATGCAACTAGCTTTCGACATTTCGCAAAATTGGTGTCGGGAGAAAGGACTTTCGTTAACCCCGAACAAAACTTGTGTGGTACCCTTCACCTGAAGAAGGAAATTAAGTATAGGGACCCTTAAATTAGGAAACGTCGACTTAACTCAACACAACTCGAAACAAAGAAAACCTTGATAGCAATATATGTAACATGGGGTATGCGGCCAAAGATGATGGCATGGTCTTATAAGACAATAATCGTGCCAATGATCACCTATGCCTTTCTGGAATGGTGGCCAAAAGTAGACCAAACTAAGACTCAGAAAGCACTTAACAAGGTATACCGAACAGCCTGTCTGAGCGTTACGGGAGCAATGCGAACATACCCCACAACGGCTTTAGGAATGGTCACTGGACTCATTCGACTATATCTTGTAGCCGAAGAGATGGCAATCAGTGCAGCTCTATCTCTATCTTAAAGAAAGCAATCTTACGGGACATGTGCGGATTCTGGGTTCAATCCGGAACTCTCCATGCCTGACAGTTCACGACAAGAAAGGAAACTAGAATTCTACAAGAAATTCAATGTGGTCATTAGTGACCGCTCAGCGTGGAGAAACAATGAAATATTCCTAAAACAGTGCGCTCAGGTGTGGTTCACTAATGGGTCCAAAATGAAAGACGGTAGTGCTGGAATTGTCGGACTACTTTTCAAAAAATTAAATACAATGGGAAAAACCACTTCCATTTTCCAGGCTGAGGTCCACGCCTTAGAGCTGTGCGCCAGAGAATATCTACGGAGAGGCACGTGCGGTGCCAATATTAACGTTTTTTCTGACAGTCAAGCAGCGCTAAAATCGCTGATTAGCTTCTCATTCTAATCAAGGTTGGTCTGGAAATATTTTAAAATTCTCAACACCCTAGCATCAAGAAACTTTGTTACCTTGATGTGGGTTCCGGGACATGAGGGGCACGAAGGGAATGAAATTGCGGACACTGTAGTGAAAGAGGGGACAAACAGGGGTAAAGCACAACTTCAATAATAATCGATTACATTCGGCAATCGAACAGACTCATAGATCCAGAACGGATAAAGGCAGAAGCAATCCTTAACCTAAGTAGAAAGGACATAAAATTTTACACTGAACTACTAACCGGACACTGTAAGCTTAATTATCACGTGAAAAAGGTAGGTGTGATAGAAAACGATTCTTGTAGACTCTGCAAAGAGGCACAAGAAACAGCAGAACACGTTCTATGCGACTGCCCAGCAGTGGCACGACGCAAATTAAATTACCTGGGAAATAGGGCTATAAATCCAAACCTCCTGGCAGAAATTAAACCTACAGCAGTTTTAAGATTTATTAATAGCCTAAAACTTTCGAATAGGCTACATGGCTGCACAATAGATCTATTCAGGTGGCAGTGCACAAACCACCAATCAATAATAATAATAATAATAATAATATAAATAAATAAATAAATATGTAAATACCACAAAATAAAGTATCACAGCAAATACACTTAAAATATTTCCAACAACTACGCAATACAAATCACTCAAAAAAAAAAAAAAAAGAAAACGAAAAAGAAAGAACGAAATTGTTAGAATTGCATTTCACCGTCCAGACAAAGCACGTTCCAGTGCAGATTCCAGTTCCAATTCTGTGAGATTTCTAAACAAATTTTCAATGTTGTGGCAATGATTACTTTTTATTGTAGCACTTTTTCCGTAATAAAATTTTTTCCATGCGCTGCATTGAAGTAGCAAGAAAATACGAAAAAGTAGCAAAATACTATTAAAGCTGTTTACTTTAGTACTTACGAGACACGTTTACGTGCATACATATATACATCACTTATGTATGTATGAATGTATCTAAGTTTCTAACTAGAAGAATGCAAGCGATTCTCATTGATGTTTCTACTTTTTGCGCATCAGCCAGACTTTTTGTTGTTGAGCCTGTTAAGTGGTAGCATTATTGCGAGTATTTCATGCGCTGTTGAACTACATATTTTCTTGAGCTCTGTTGGCCGCTTTTGTATATTCTTGTGTACAAATATTTCCAGTTGAAAATGTTAATTTAAAATTTTTTGACGTGATAACGTCTTATAATTCGATTTAGCCGGCTGCACGCACGAAAAAATGTGTCGTTACCTTGCTCATTAGTGTTACCTTGCTCATTTGTCGTTACCTTGCTCATTGCCATTACCTTGAATGAACTGCAAGCGAAAGCGCGGAACGAACAAAGCAAACGAACGGCAACGTTCGACATCTTGCTCTCTCCTACTTAAGTGAGCGTATATATGTATGTATATGCGCATATGTACATATATAAATTCACGTATTGGTATTTGCATATGCCTTCTTATTGATTATTATTAATTTGATTTACTTGAAGAATTTAAAATAACACCAAGTTTGTTACCTGTTGTTTTAATGTTATTATATTTAATTTTTTTATTATATATGAAGGAAAAAATGTATGGTAATATTTACCATATACCTTATAAGATATGTTGTATACTAATATATGTATATAAACATGCATATACATATACATTTTCGCACAATTTTCAAAAAGAACAAATCTATATGTAAAGATGCATACAAATCATAAGGACATATCAAATATACGAATCTATTCCGTACGCAAGCAAATGTAAGCTAATGTGATTGAGCTGTAAGCGAGAGCGCGGAACGAACGACAAAGAGCACAATCGGCCCCCGCGTTCGGCAACGTTCGACATCTGGCTCTGTCCTACTTGAGTGAGCATATGTATGTATGTATATGCGCATATGTAGGTATATAAATTCACATACTTGTATTTGCATATGCCTTCTTCCTGTGTGCATGGTAATGAACCATTTCTCTGTTGAGAATAGGACGATGATAGAAAAAGTAGGAAATGAAATGGAGTGTTTCGAGTGTAAAGTGTCTTGAAAAAGGCAAATCGATGATGGTGCCTCTTAGTGTTGTTGACTTATTAACGTCTGATGCATAATCGAAATTGAAGATATATTTCATGAATTTGATAAATGTTTCGTCATTTTTCACGTTTGTGTAAATGTAACTTGACCTATCCCATTGCAATTCCATTTACCTCCTCCTCTATATCCATACAAAATATCTATCAAACAAATAAAATTAAAATTTTGTTTTGAAAATTGCAACCATTCCATCAATATTTTCTTATGACGTTGTCACGTTAAACTATCGTCAGTAAACCGACTTTACAGACAACCTCTTTTTATTTTATTTATTTACAATAAAAAAAACGCAGCAAAAAAGCTCACGATGTAAGATTAAAAAACACTTCTATACGGAAGCATCTATTTTTGTTAATCCAACTAATTGAAGAAGAAGATTCAAATTCAAAAAACCTAAAGACTTGATGGACTAAATAGAATCGCACCTTAAGTGTTGTAGGTACGTCATACCATAAATTCGAAACAAGTTAATAGTATTCTTCTTTGTAACTAGTCGCAATGTAAAACATTGGATGCTTACAGACTATAAGATAGATACAAAGAAAGATCGTATCTCAAGAGTCTTATAAGAAACTTCTTTAAAGAAAACTTAGAATAAGAAAAATCAAAGTCTAAGGAAGAAGTATATATAAGCATTAAATTGAGCTAGCGGCCTCCTAAGAGAAGCATTCATTTCATAAAGAGGCGTATCCAAACCCACAATAAAATTAATTTTATTGAGCAGATACGGACGATCTATTGACCCCGCACTAATACCAAAGACAAAATACATAAACCACAGAACACGCCTAGATTGTAGGACCATAAATTAATAATTATTAACTAGCAACGAATAGGATCAACGAATTTCATCGAGCACAAAGCAAAGCACAAAAGCTCTCTGCAGAGACTCTAGTCTATTAACAGAGACTGCATGATACGGTCTCCAAACGAGTACCGCGTATTCTAACCTGGACCGAACTAAGTTCAATCGACGAGTACAACAGTTTGAAAGTATAGCGATCAGAAAACGAAGAACTATTTTTATGAATAAGTACTAATAAAGCTTATGTGGGTGTCGCGTAGGCTGCTTTTTCCGCTTGTTTGCTGTGCAATTCTACAAAATAGTGATATGTATATTTATTTTATCTACTATCTGCTCATAACACTTTGCATGTTGCCATTGTTGACCATACAATTCAATCGTTTAGAGCGCACAAGTCTTAGGATATCTTGTAGAAGGGCCGCAGTTGTGTGAAAATAAATACTTTTCTGATTCTTTTTCAAATTTTCTTTTCCATTCTCCATCGTATTAGCAGTCAATTTGCACGACAATTTCAAATAAATCCGATATGAGAACTCACAAGCCAATTCGTATGCCGCATTGTTTCATTGGCGTGCTAAAAAATATTAACAGAGCACTTTTTTTGCTATCGGCATTAAGTAAATGCATTGATTTGGTCTCAATTGCCAGCAAGCGGAAATCTTTTTTCTGCCTTTTTACAAGTTTCACAACTTCTTCACTACGCATGGAAAGCTAGAAAGACTAGAAAAACATACCACATAAAATTGATTCACATTCGAAATGAGAATGTGCTTAGCTACAATCAGCAATCGGCAATCGAAAATCTACATACAATAATGCTGTGAAAATACGAGGAATATCTGCACATGTATTCTCTTCTGCATTTTAATATGTGTATACGAGTATGTATGTATGTATAGTAGAGCAAGCATTCACAACGCCATGCACAGGGTGTCAGATACGAGTACGATATGATATGTAAATTGGACTTTTCAATCAAGCTGATCTTATGCAATTATTCGGGAATAAAAGTCAAAGGCGCATGCAAAGTATTTCAATAAAAGCTGAAAAGCTGAAAGACCATGCATTGAACTGTTTAAATATTAAAAAAAAAAGAGTTTGGTTCCTACATTTAGTTGGAGTCGTGCTAGTAGTATTATCAAAAGAGGGGTGAGATTATAGGTCTGTTCGTGAAGAAAATATGTAGTTTGTAACAATTGTTACAAATTATCAAGTGTTGGTGTTCATGTACCCACAAAACTTGCAAAGTAGGGGAAAGTGAGAGAATCAAATTACTTTCATTTTGAGGAAAAGTTGCAAGTTTTTACTGGATAAATTTTTATTTGTGAGAAAAACAGCTGATCGCAAAGTAAAAATAAGCACCAATTAAAATTTGCGAGTTCCAATTGCTAATGGGATATTCTTCATCTGACAGCGATGATGAAATTGAACAGATTATTGTGGACAAAATGAAATCATGTAATTCTGAAGCTCATTATTTTGCATATTATTGTTTATTATTTTTTTAAATTAATACGAGGTAGCTCAAGTGGAAAAATTTTTAGTTTTTAATTTTTTCTGCCAACAATTGAATCAGTTCTTCAAAAAACTTGCAAATTGTTACTGGTTTTATGCTTATGTACTTTTTTTGATATCTTCCTCTTTGAGAGAGAATTCTCGGAAATTAAGTTACTGGCAAGTTACCGAATAATTTTTACATGAACAAACCTAATAACAAAATTAGTCATACTATATACCTCACAACTTTGAGTTGCTCAGCACGATATTTTTTATAAAGTAACTGATCTTTTGGAGGCATGGATCATTAAATATAAATATCTAATAAGGTATTGTGATTTGCACATAAATAAGTTAATACCACAGAAGCGTAAATTTGTATAATTTGTTGGGTAAAACGTTTGATAAAACAGGTTGAGTATAGTTGAGAAACAACACAAGCGTCTCAAATACTCACAATGTTAATTTGGTGGGATAAATGCCAGTCAGGCATTTTGATTTTTTCGGATTTCAACCATTATACGAATTTTATAGTTCATATCAAAGCGGTAAGACTACTCTCTACTAATACTTTGCGATATAATCCTAACGGTCTTTTAATGTGGGTGACTTCAGGCAGTATGGTTGCCTCCGGATTTATCACTAAAAAAAATTTGGTGCAAAAAGCTTAAATCGATCAAAAAATGTACACAACATTAAATGAAAAAAAGGAAACATGAGAAAATTCTGGAAACTGGGCATTTTTGTCATTCATCTAGTTAAATTCGATAAAAAATCACTGTTTATTTAAGAGAAATTCGTCGAAAATAATTCGTATATTAAGATGACTTACCTACCCTCGGCACCGCTTACACTGATTAACAGTTCATTCTAAAAACGTTTGTAATTTAAATTACTAGATTGTAGGAGGAGAGTTATTAACAGTCGGTAAATTGGGTCACCCGAGCAGCGCTGAACCGTCCAACTTACACGTCACAACGCAGGTTTATATAACGAGAATATGATATTGCTAGCCAGGTGAGGTACTGCTGTTAAAAGGAAATTAATAGCTAGTGACAATTACTCCAAGGGCGCTTTATAAGTCGCTAACAAACCTGTTACCTGGACAGGACTCTATTGAGTCAGGTTGGAGTTTGAGTTTCCTCAGTAAATTTTCGGCGGATACCTAATTTGCAAATAAGCACTGAAACGGTTCAGTAACTATTTTTCTGGTATTGGTGCATTAACCACTTGGACTACCACATCAAATGTTTCCGTACGACATCTATTTTTCCGTCTCAATTCATATGTTCTAATATAGGCTATATAGGAAATTCTATATAGAATCTAAATAGTTGAGGAATTAGAAAAAAACTTTTTCTATTATTTGATGTTCATGCACGGATATTCGAAACTGCGCACTCCTGAGTGATTCTGACGCACCAACCCGTTTGGCTACAGCGGTTGCCGATTCTACTGGGTTTATATATAGGATTTGTGTTCTGTTTCCACTCGTGTTTCCATCTTCCTATCAGCATAATGGAGTTTTTAATTAGTATCTGATAGCGCTCAACTACTATTAAATAACTTGTCACGATAATTCACCACATTCGATAATGACTTCAATAACTATTGCAAAGAAGAAAAGTGCGGATTTTATTTTTTTATACTATTTTCTCTAAGTGTTGACCGTTACGTTGGATACACTCTTGGAATTTGGTCCTCGTGCTCCATGGCACCTGATGGAGAAGTCATGTCGGGATGCCATTAACTTCGCGAACAGTATTTTCTTTTAGTGCTGATATGGCCGCTGGGCTTGTTTCTTAGACTTTGCTTTTGAGTTAAAGTCCATAGGGTAAAATCGAGCGACCTGGTTGGCCAGGATATGTCACCGAAACTGCTTATCAGTTTCTTAGGGAAGACATTACGCAGAATTGCAATGTTCTCTCTAGGGGTGTAGCGTGGCGCTTTTTTGCTAAAACTATTGTAATGAAGGAAGGATGTTCTCTCATTATTATCATGTGCCGATAAGAGACACCGTCCACGCAAATTGCTTGCCCTCGACGATTCCCAAAAAAATATGGTCCAATTATTCAAATGCTTGATAATGTACAATAAACCATCACTTTGGGACTGTGTTTTAGTAGGGGGTTTTGTCCTTTAAGTAACCAATAAAGGCAATTTTGACAATTTACACTATCATAAAGTTTTATAACTGAAATACATTTTATTTCCACTATTTGTTGTTGTTAAGAAGCTTTTTACTTTCTTTAAAATAACTTTTCACTTTTTAGTACAAATTTACAGTCATTACTTAGCCTTTAAAACCAGTTAGAATGCAATGCTTTTTCCTACAGGTGTTTTGAGAATGACACCATGGACCAATATTTATACGCAGACATTCATACGTATGTGAATGTACGCATAGAGTTTCACCTGCTGTTGCAACTGTAGCTTTTTAATGCTTGACTTGAGCGGCATTGCGATATTCAATTCTTCTGCTATGCTTCTGTTATACAAGTACATATATAAAAATACGAGCATACCTGTGTGTATGTATATGTAGATTGACTATCATTTTTCTGAAAAATGTATTGCGTTTGAACTGCTGAAATCTATGTGGCTTAAGTCTCTAAATGTGTTCGTGGGATGTGTGACAAAAGGTAAATATTGAAAAGGGGAATCGGAAAAGGAAATATTTCCTCCTTTTATGCAGTTATTGCACAATTCCTTTGGCTTTTGGGCGGAAAAATACTAAAAATTGTCGAAAAAGTAATCTTATGAATTTTTAAAGTCTTTTGGAATCTGGGATGATAATAATTGATTTAAGGTTTGATTTTGGTCTAAAGCCGTATTGATATTATGGCATAAATTGTATTTGTGTGAATTCGCAACAACAAGAGTTCAATTCGAATAGTAAACAATTGTGAATGCTATTGCAATAAATGCAATTAAAGCATTATAAAATTATTTGAGTGTACGTAATTTATGTGGGAGTGTCTTGAAGAGGTCAGCATTTACTTATTTGTATTTATAAGGGAATGTGCATTTCCATCTTGGTTTGTTCGTGCATTACTGCTAATTCACCAATGACACTCTCCAACAGCCTTTTTGAAACCAAATAACCGTAATTTATTTAAGGACAGCGAACCGTGACAGTCCAGTACGTCCAAGTTTTTTCCTATTTTCTTTCAAAGGTGAAGCGGGTCACACGAACAAAATATTAAATAATTAGAGCTACTGTTCCAAAAATTACACAAATAGGAAGATTCTCCTCTATAATAATTGTGGTGTTCCTATATACATGGAAACGTTTGTGTTTTTGTTAAATTAACTTCTGCACAAATATGAACGCGACTGATTTAATAAAACACAAACGGTTAATTATTGTTCAATTTTTATTTTATCTCCTTCAAAGTAATCACCATTGGAGGCGATACACATATGCCAACGTTTTTTCCAATCATCAGTGCATTTCTGGAAGGCCGATTTCGGTATGGATTTCAGTTCCTTCTTCGAATTCTCTTTTATGACTTCAATTGTCTCAAAATGTTTTCCACGGTGCGGCTATTTGAGCTTGGGAAACAGGAAAAAGTCACATGGAGCCATATCAGGCGAATACGGTGCTTGCGGAAAGATATTAACATTATTTTGTTCAAATAATCGCGAACAAGACGTGATGTGTGAGCTGGTGCATTATCGTGCTGCAAGAACCATGACTTGTTGTCCCACAATTCCTTCCTTTTAAGACGAATGTTTTCGCGCAAACGCTTTAAAACGTCTAAATAATATTCAGCGGTAACCGATCGGCCTTGCGGAAGGAACTCCGAGTGCACCATCAGCATAACCTTAATTTTTGAGCGACTTTGGCGTGGTTTTTTTGGGGTTCGGCTCCTCCGGGGAGCGCCATTCCGATGATTGTTGGGCTGTTTCGACGTCCTACTCATAAACCCAAGTCTCGTCACCAGTTATGATGTGCCGGATGTCCGTATCAGTCATGGCGAGCATTTCCTTAGCTACAGTTTTGCGTTGTTCTTTTTGAAGAAAATTCAACAATTTTGGAACAAGACGCGCGGACACTCGTCTCATGCGCAAGACATCATGAATAATAGTATGAACGGATCCATTTGATATGCTCAGCTCACTAGCTATCTCTCTTTTGGTCACACGGTGACTTTTCCGATGTTTTCGTCCTTTACTGATGTTGCTGGACGACGTTCATGAGGCAAGTTTTCTACCGATGTACGTCCCTCTTTGAACGATTTGTACCACTGGAAAACACGTGCACGCGATAAAGCAGAGTCCCCATAGGTTGTCTGCAACATTTTTAAGGCGTCTGAATCCGAAATTTTGTTGGAATAACAAAATTTCAAACAAATTCTTTGTTCAACTTGAATTTCCATCGTTAAATTCGAAGAACACACTCGAGCTTGACTTGTTTACAGTAGCACAGAAAACAAACTATGTGACATCTCACGCTGAAATTTGCCATGTAAGCTTATAACAGTCCTACCATCCAACAAAAAATTTATTTTTGCCATATGTCATCTGCGGACCGTTTCATATTTGAGCAGAAGGTATATATGGTAAAAAGGAAATAAAGACGTAAAGTTAAACTATCCAAAAGTGGAAAATGGAAGATATGGGTTATTACACAATAAAGGCAGAGATCAAAATATATTTAACCATACGTAAAGGTAAAGATGGATTGAAATACTTAGTAGTAGTTTTGATGTATTTCGGTCAGTGCCGTACAGAAAGTATACAAATTCCGTTCTCTTCAAATCGAACTGCTTTAAAGCTTATGTAAGAGCAATGTGAGTGTTCACAATGTACATTAGCTGGAACTTAGCTCTTTTACGCACTTAACTTAACCCGAAAGGGGTTTTCTTCCACGGCGATTCTATTTAAAATTGTTTGCTTAAAGTTTTTGCGAATCATTTGGAACAACCATTTATAATAGCAGTTTTGAGAACCAGTCAAAAATGTCTATTTAAGTAGTAGGTTTTTTGTACTCATCACATAACCTCATTCAAATTAAGCCCCCTCAATAACCCTAAGATGGAGCTGGGTTGGACTGAGTGTATGTCCCTTTCTTCTGGATGCATGCAGCCGAGATATCCATAGCATCATATTCGAGAAGACGGTATGCCGGAGTTTTCGGGGGTTGGCCAAAAACACGACATGAGTCAGTGGACCATATCCCCAGTTTGAGCAGATCTCCTGTGGCCTGTGAAAGTTCACTGAAAATTTGCTCTCTATTTAAGATGATATCTGCACATAAACAGATGGCATATATTTACGCCTTGAAGATGCTGGGAAAACTAGCCGTCAATTCAGACCGCTTTGTTTTGGGACCATATAATACAGCGCCTATGTCTTCAGATGTCCTTGAGCTATCTGTATACCAGTGGGAGTTTCGTTTTGAGAGCACCTTACTTTATCGTCCAGTTCGATTCTGAAGGTTCTCCTCAAATTTTATAAATTTAGTCATACCATCCGTGGCTAGCTGGGTTCCTCCAACGGTCCCATGCTCATGGCTGAGATCACTTTTCCTTTACCTTCCCAAGCCATATTAAACAAAGCGCGCTTGGCTGATTGTCCAATAATTGTGTGAAGCGGTGTCAGCTCTGGCATCACCTCCAACGCAACTGTAGAGCGGATTCGCATTGCTCCCGTGATGCACACATAGCTAAGCACTGAAGCTTAGTTAGTGCTGCCCGTACTATCGAGCGGGCTGCCATTGATGCCCATGCATTTTTTCGATAAGCCCCGAGTTTTTACCGAACTTTGCCTACCACATCAAAAAAAGTTCCGAGCTGGATCGGTATAGCACGATGCGGTCGATGCGGTGTTCCGTTGTGCAATAAGTTTTTTAATTCTTCCTTAACAGTTGTTCTCATATCTTTGTTTTATTTGCCTCAAATCTAGAAACCATAACGAAAATTTCATTAAAACAAAAGCAAACCAATTTAGTTTTTACTTCTTTTACACTTTTTTGCGTATTTTGATATGATTTGAAAATATTACCTTAGTAAATTTGACTTCTCGTGGGAGGTCTGTCATTTTCAATACATAGTCACGACTTTTATCCCGTGTGAGTCTGGCACGGTGAAGAAAATTAAGTTATCATTGACCTTGGCGAGACAGAAAAAAATGACGGTTACGACACTTCGAACATTGTTCACCACAAATTTGTAGACAAATTTGACCTTTGTTATATTTTCGACAATATAAGATTCACTTATACTCTACTCTGAAATAAAACTTAATATGATAATTATGCCACTGGATATCGAGCCCTCGCTAAGTCAAAAAGTTAAAGACATCCGGGAGCTCATCCACCAGATGGACTCACGCCTAAAAAAGTTTTAAAAACACAAATTGAAAGAAGCAATAAAAAAGCTTAAAACCAAGAAAGCTCCCGGATATGATCTCATCGCCGGAGAAGTACTCAAGCAACTCCCAGCAGAAGGAATATCTTTCCTCACGCATATATGGTACACAATGCCTCAATATTAACTGGTTTTGGTCCTTTCCAATGAAAAGTTGCACTAATAAAATGATCCTTAAACCCGGAAAAAGCTCGCAAGAAGTGGAGTTTTATCGACCCCTCAGCTTGTTGCCTATTACCTCAAAAGTTTTGGAGTCTCTATTTCTCAAAAGAATGATGCCCATAACTGAATACCGAAATTTAACCCCAAATCATAGACTCGTAAATAATATTCACAAAGCATTTGCACAGAAGAAGTATTGCACAGCTGCATTTCTCGACATATCTCAAGCCTTAGACCGTGTCTGGCATGGCGGTATACTCTGTACAATAAAGTCTAATTTACCCACAAATTATTATATCTTTATCAAATCCTACCTGAAATGAAGAACAATCTCAGCTCTGCGAAAGCTTAGCTGGTGTACTCCAAGGCCGTATTATGGGTCCCATCTTATATTTGTTTTACACTTACGATCTACCAGATCGTCTGAACTTTTGCAGGTGACACCGCCTTATTCGTAATTGACTCCCTCCCGATGTGCCTGCTCTTGAAATCAAACTTTGAAGCCTTTATTGGCTGTTAAATCGCAATTCCCATGTATCCCTCGAAAATAAGCTTTCACGGTACTCAACTATCCTAAAATCAGCACGGACATATGGAATACAACTCTGGGGCCCAGCAGGTAACTCAAACATCGAAATACTCCAAAAATTCCAATCGAAAACTCTCAACATGATCGTAAATGCACCATACTATATCACGAATGCCCTAGTTCAACGTGACCTCAAAGGTCCCACAATAGCTGCCTCATCACTCAATATAAGACTTCAATCGCACCCAAACCCCCTAATTACAGAAATTACCACCAATCCCATTTCCTTTAACAGATTGAAGAGAAAATCAACATAGTTGTAGATACGAGGGTGCTTTTTATATTTCGGGATTTGGCAACCCTGGTGTTGCAATCTGGCAACTGACAGCTGTATCGCAAAGTTTGACATTTTTTGGCTTTGACGTACTCAGAACGTTTTGAAATACCAGCGCTATTTGTGTTGTTTACAGTAACTTAAAAGATTCATCTCGGTCCAAAAATGGAATTAAATCGTGAACATTTTCGTGCGATTATTTTTTACAACTTTGCATGGATGAACTTAATTCATTTTTTGGCGATGAAGCTCCATCAAGGACCAGTGTTTATCGATGGTATGGTGAATTCAATCGTAGTCGTAGTTCACTCCAAGATGAGTTTCGTGAAGGTCGTCCAAAATCAGTTGTGACCTATCGTGAGATTGAGACAATCTTAGGCATTAGTGGGACCAGCATACATTCAATATTGCATAAACATTTGACTGTCAAAAAAATTTGTTCGCGTTGGATCCCACACAATTTGTCAATCGCTCAAAAAAAGGCTCGTGTCGATTGGTCGAAGGAAATGCTCAAAAAATACGATCGCGGGGCTTCGAAACACATCTATGACATCGTGACAGGTGATGAATCATGGATTTACGCGTATGACCCCGAAAGTAAACAGCAGTCGACTGTATGGGTGTTTCAAGATGAGCCAAGTCCAACAAAAGTTGTTCGCGCACAAAGCACTTCCAAGCAAATGGTCGCCTGTTTTTTCGGAAAAACTGGACATGTCGCAACCGTATCACTAGAACAACGCAGAACAGTAAATTCTGAGTGGTACACAACCATTTGTTTGCCAGTTGTCTTCCAAGACATTAGGAAAACCAATCGCCAAAGACGGATCACTCTTCACCAGGACAATGCGAGCTCTCACACATCGGCCCAAACAGCTGCATTTTTTGGGCACCCAAAACATCGAATTAATGGGTCATCCGCCGTGTAGTCCTGACTTGGCACCGAATGACCCGTACGTAAAAAACAAACTGAGAGGTCAACGTTTTTCGACACCTGAAGAAGCGGTTGCGGCATTCAGAATGCATGTTTTGGAGGTACCTCATTCAGAGTGACAAAAGTGCTTCGACAATTGGTTCAAATGCATGCAAAAGTGTATAGATCTTCATGGAGAATATTTTGAAAAACAATAAAGTGATTTTCGATGATTAAAATATGTTTTTGTTCTCTAATCCCGACATATAAAAGGCACCCCTCGTATTTGGCAATATTTGCATATATGTATGTAAACATGTACATGTAAACAAGGGCTTCCAAATGGGCTTCCAAATGTAAACCAATTCCGGTCTGCAAAATTTAAACCTTTGGACAGCAAACTTAACCAGTTAACTGTGATTGACGAGTATACTCGTCATGGAGACGTGGCAAAATTTTGTGTATTGACGAGTATACTCGTCATGCGTATAAATTAGTGACCATTGGCTATTTAAATTACAATTTTTGAGAAAAACAACACATATTCTCAAATTTCAAGATGTTTAGAATATTTTGAGGCTATGCCGGAATAAAATAAACAAATAGAAAATATAAACAGTTTGAGATGATGGCATGCTTCCCCGTATGCACTGGTTGAAAAAGTTCATCAGTTCGCATAATGAATTTATTTATGTGCGATGATAACTTTTTTAGATGTTAACCTAAAAGGGGCAAAAGCAAAAGTCAAAAAGTGGATTTATAAACTAGAAAACTAACTCATGAGTGTCAGTGCATATCTTACCAAGTGTCGGCGGTTCTTATCAAATAAGCACAGTGCAACGTAAGAATTTCAAGTGCGTAAATATTATAAAGTTGTGCAGAAGTTCTGTAATTTACTATTTTTTTATTTTTAGTTCATTTGTGCCCAATTTTATAAAATTAACCCATCTTTTTCATCCAATATCTTACCAGCGCAACTTGCTCTGTGATTGACGAATATACTCGTCATAGCTCAATCCTGGCGACACAAAACTGTGCGCACTTTTAAATGGGAGCGCCATAGTTAACTGGTTAAATCGACGGGCCCAACATATGGCTACCAAAAGAATCGCCGCCAACCTACTTGCAATGAAATGTAAAATGGAAGTAATACGGTTTCCTGCCGGAAGAAGAATCACAATACAAAGCGGTTTCTCTGGATTTGCCCGGCGTTCGCTAAGCTGAACGTTAGAAGTGTTGAGAACAAATCAGATTCCAGTCTCAGATCCCTCTCTCTCTCTCTCTCTCTCTGTTTCCCCTACCCATACCTTTCAACGGGCGTTTTTCTCTGCGTTCTTGTTGATCTCCTGGCCCACTCAAATCCGGACCAAATGTATAAAACTGAAAAGGTAAAGTTCTGTATTTAATATACATACCTGTAATATAGAAAATACTCGTACCTTATGCTTGACCGTATTTATCTTGCTAACATCCTTGAGCAATTTCTTCTTGCAAATATTTTACTTAGAAGGAGCCTTGCATGAATACCTTACAATGTGCATATTCATATTTGAGTATACTCACATACAATTATATTGCACTCTGTACGAAACTCGCTTCCTTATTAAACTATCACGGCAGGCAAGATATTGCAGTCAAAATAAATCTGCAGGAAGGGACGATTCAACGTTTCATCCAAACAGAGCAGATATGGAGCGCTTTACTCGCATTTATGTTTTATTGGTATATCGAGCGAATGCATGTAGCTGGCGCGTATGTAAATAAAACACATTATTGTATTTATCTCAACTCTTGCATGAGGCAATACATGCATAAGCTCGTTTTATGCTTAGCAAGCTGGCTTATTGGCTCGTCCACAGGGACGCCTGACTGCTTGGTATCTTCATTGCTGTCTGTTGGCTGTTTGTTAAAAGAGCACTTTAGAAGCTGAGTGGTGGCGTAATATGTATTTACGCCTGCAGCGAGAATAATGTTTAGTGACCAACGCTCAAGAGCTGCTGCTGCTGTTGATACTCGAACTCTTTGGTTGTGTGTGGAGCGAAGCTTAGACATTGCAGGTGGACGATGAGCATTTTGTTAGCTGTTTGTTAGTTTAGCTGCTTCTTCAAGATACTGTTGCTGTTGTTGCTGATTGTGTTGTTGATTTCAATGCTGCCACTGTTTACTTTTTTCAGACATGTGTCGAATGTGGTTTGCCGCTTCTAAGTGCTGACGTAAATTTGTGTAAGTTCCTTAGGAAATTTCAATAAATCTGAAATTTCAAATATTTCAGATTACGTCCTAAAAGTTGGTTATGCTGAAATACTGACGCAAAAGTAAACAAGCACCTACAAACACCAAAACTTAGTGAGTGAGTGTAGGAAAAGCCGAAAATTTGCTTAAGGACAAACTCTAGAGTCGAAAGTAATAAAGGGAGAGAGCGAACAAAAGGATAAGTTAAAAAGTATTACATATTTCTGAAATCACTTACTTTTGTACTTATAAATACATATGTACATATGTGTTTGTGTAAGTTAGCAGAAGTGGATTACCACTTTTTCAATAAATTATGCGATGGTGCAATGTCTTGATTTTTAAGAGAGCTGCTCAAATATTGGACAAAACTTGGAAATTTAAGTTGTTAAATATTCAAGAGGAATTTATACCATGGCACATACTCTCAAATGTAACTGAGTCAAGAAAAAAAACTTTCTTTTTTTGTTTGTCCAGATCTGGCAGAAGACGTGCATTAATAAATACAGAAAGCACGCAGTATCTCGTCCTCACCGTCCTTGCGGATATCATTACATTACAAGTTCCTATATCCGTCCTCCTGAAGGAGTCCCAAAAAAGCAGAAGCCATTTTTGGTACATTTGTTGCGCGTCTAAAGAGGCACTAGTAGTAATCGGACATAAAGCCATATTGTAAGGCATAAATACTTTGAGCCCAGACTGTTTCATTTGGTCAGTAGCAAGTAGTTTGAAATGATTAGATGAGATAAGTACAAACCAAGGTTTAGTTAAAACTTCACGAACAAATATTTTGGCTTCTACTAAGGCACACCAGCTGACAGGATGAGTTGACTTCATAATCATGTTGAGTGAAGAACGTTGGTAAAATTGGCATATGAATTCTATTTATAGTATTAGCAGCTTTAGCTGTAATGAAAGAGGTTGTTGATCTTTCTTTATTTCCCTCCCAAATCTTTCATGTATAGTCAGTAGTTAAGTTTGACTTTGTCATTACTTAAGGGGGGGGGGGGGGGGGGGGTAACGTTAATTCATGGAAAAAAAGGCACATTTTTATGATTTTTTTTTGATGACACAGTTAAAATTTATTCGTCAAATCTTTTACTACATAAAACTATAGCATTTGAAGTATATTTTGTGAAACTTTCATTCAAAAATATGTAAAAATACGGCAATGGCAGAAATTATTCGGACGCATCTCAAAAAAAAGTAGTTTTGCGATGCCCCTCATAACTCGGTGTTAAATCATCTGAAATCAAAAAAACCAAAGTTATTTCGTTAGATAATCGTTTTCTCCGGGTAACGCCGAGGGTTTTTTGAAATTAAAAATTTTTCGATTTTTGGGAACACGTTAAAGTCAAAAACACGATTTTCGCGTAAAAAATCGGTGAATTAGTTACCGTAAAAACAAAAGTATCAACAAATTCAAAAAAACTCTTCGGCGTTACCTTGTAAAACATCTACAGAAAAAGTGTTCAAAATTTCAAAAGGATCGGTGCAGTAGTTTCAAAGTTATGAGGGGCACCGACTTTGAAAACGTAAGTTGTGGGAAAAACGCTTTAACGCTAATGCTAAGTTTCCACCGCAGCCGCTATCGTGTTCTCTGCCGCTATCGTGTTCTTAGCGCAAACACGAAACAAAACTCCTGTCAAATCCCATACAAAATTAAAACACAACTCCATACCTAAACTCACTTTCAAAGCGTGTTTTGTGGGTTTGCGTCTAATTTAAAGCGTGTTTTGTTGGGTTTGCGTCTAATTTAATTATTAAGTGGTGGCAATGTTGCTCATTTTCCTCATTTATTATTGCATTCTTATCGAAACATGGCAACAATGATTGCAATTTGTCAATATGACATTTGATTGACGGCCGCCGTAGCCGAGTGGGTTGGTGCGTGATCACCATTCGGAATTCACAGAGAGGTCGTTGGTTCGAATCTCGGTGAAAGCAAAATTAATAAAAACATTTTTCTAATAGCGGTCGCCCCTCGGCAGGCAATGGCAAACCTCCGAGTGTATTTCTGCCATGAAAAAAATCTGCTCATAAACATATCATAAAACAAAATGAAATAAATGTATAAAAAAAAAAAAATTTTTTTGTGATTCGAACCAAGGATTTCGGATCGGAAGCCCACATTGCTACCCGCTGGGCTATCGCGCTGTGCTGTAGCCGCAAAATAATGTATCATAAATCTGCTTACCATACCAAAGACCATACACTTTGCAAACACATTTCGGTGGAAACAGTTGACAGTTCTCCCAAACACAACTCCTGCAAACACGGTGTTTGCTTTTGGTGGAAACGTAATATAACGCTAAACGCGGTTGAGCCAGGTAGGTAGCAACACTTACATGGCTGTATCTTTGTAAGTTTTGCTCCGATTCATCTAAAATTTTCACAGAATATTCTTGAAACGTTCTTTATTTAAAAAATCAATTAAAAAAAAAATGCAAAAAAAAAAAAAATTAAAACGTTACCCCCCTTAATGTAGACTCAGATTCTTCACCTCAATTATATTTAGCAGAGAGAAAAAAATTATATTCTGATTTGGGCATTGATCCCAATTAACACTAACTTCAATGTCAATGTTGTTCAGTGTCTCTGTTGCTGCCTTGCCAATTAGTTTAAAATTCGCAATACATTTGTAGGGGCAGGTAACATTTTATTTCGGCATTTAAATGCTTCACTATAATCTGCAATGCAGGAGGCTTTTTTACTATTATTCTTGAAAACATACTCACACCCATAGAAGGCAGCATATGAACTTACCTTCATCATTAACGCTTTAACCCTTTCGGACCTATTGGGACACATACGTCCCAGCAAAAGTTTTCTTATAACGATAGTCTAAATTTTCCATTAACCCTAGAAGGGTACTGTGAGTAAAATTTACTCACATAAGGAATAGATTTGTTCGTAAATCTGCAGGTTGGCCACACTGAAAGTCAAGCCACTAGCAGTGCTTGGCCCACTCTGTCATTAGTCGGCTGCCGCAAGCATTGAATGGTGTTGTTTGATTTATCGCGCTTGTGGACAATTTAAAAAAAGTTAGTGAGTAAAATTTACTCATCGGTACCCTTTACGTACTAAATTGTGTGAGTCAAATTTATTTATCAGTAACTTACTACGTGTCTAAAAAATAGATTTTGTGCTGAATTATGACAATTATGTTTATGTTTTGTATTATGTTACCGTAAAGAAAACTACAAAGCATACAAATGGCAGGTCGCGGGCTATCAGAACAAAATATTTTGGATGCAATACTTGAACTAGAACTGAGGAAGCAGACAATTTGGAGTTGGAGCTTTGTAATTTTGATGACAATTCTTGGGACAGTGTTGCAGCAAATGCAAAAAATTCGTTGTGTCCTGCCAGCTGCTTCAAACTGTTTTTTACCGCAGACATATTGGAAGAGATTTTGGTTTATACAAATATGGAAATAAACATTCAAAGGGAAAACTATAACGATAAATCTCACGCGTTTTTGTCAAATTTGGAAATGGATGAACTTGAAGCATTTCTTGGTTTATTAGTCTTGTAGGCTGTTCTCAAAAATAATCACTTGGCAACACATATGATGTCTGACACTACCTACTGTGGGGAAAGGTACAAGGCAACCATGCCTGAGGGAAGGTTCAAATTTATCCTAAATTGTCTAAGGTTCGATGACAAAGAAACAAGAACTGCTAGAAGAGAAATGACCAAACTAGCTCCAGTTTCTTCTATCTGGGACAAACTTCTAAACAATTGCAGAGTGAACTATAAGGTTGGAAGCGATATAACCATTGATGAGCAACTAGTTGGATTTAGAGGCAAATGTCCATTTAGGATGTATATTCCCTCTAAACCCAAGAAGTATGGCATCAAAATTGTCATGTCTTGTGATAGCGGAACAAAGTATATGTTGTCTATTGAAGCTACAGATATAAAGTTTCAAAAACGAGCCGCATCCACTTCATTGTTTATATTTCATGAGGATTTGACAGTTGTATCATACAAGCCCAATAATAATAAACTTGCGTCTAGTATGCACAGTACGGGTAGTATTCATGAGACCACTGGAAAACCAGAAATAGTGCATGTGTACAACTCAACAAAAGGAGACCAGATGTGCCAAAACATTAACCATGGCAGGAAACCCAGAAGGTGGCCTCTAGCATTTTTCCAAAATATGATGAACATAGCTGCAATAAACGCATACATCATTTACGCGCACAACATGTGTAGCCGTGGGCAAAAGCCAGAATCCCGACTTAATTTTATGTTATCTCTACACAAGGAGTTAACGGAAGGATTTCAAAGTAAAAGATTAGAAACTAATACAAACATGAACCTCGCGTTGAAAAAATCCATTCAGAATATTGTAGGCGCAAGCCAAGAGGCCCATAGTGCCGGAGAAGACCAAAAGGGACCAAGAAAGTACTGTAATTTTTGTAGTTATACCAAACGTAGATACACCACCACTTATTGCAATTGTGGATTAACTATTTGCGGTGAACATGCACAAAAAAGTGCCCTGAATGTACTTGAAAAACAATTTTTTGTATACATAATCGACAAAAGCCAATAATAGAGTATTATTTTTGCTTATTTTACACATTATAATAAAAAATTACACTTATACACTTATATTATATGCTGGCTTTAAATTTTTTTAATTTAAAACTACTATTTTACAAAATAAATCAGATAATAACGTAAAAATTCTGAAGTGAGTAAAATTTACTCATCGGTACCTATAAGCGCCTACAATTTAACCGTACCCTTCTAGGGTTAAAACTCATGGAAAACTGCCCTGTCTGGTATAGTGAGGTTCAGGTAACGGTTTTGTGTTTTTTATGCTAAAATAGTAAACAGATGCCGCTCAGTTTGCTTCCAAATGTGACTGCGCTTGAATCAATTTCTATTTTCTTGTGAATATTCGATTTTTTCAGTAAAAATAAATGTAAAAAATAGTAGATTTTACTAAAACTTAGTTCGAATTGGATCACCGTAATTGGGTAAGTTAATTAATGTAGCATTATTTCAGTTTCTAAGTCTTATTTCGATTATTTTTATTTATGGGATCTATGTGTCCCGCTAGGTTTATTTATTGGTATAAATATGTCCCGTTTAGAGCTTGTCGACATCCTCTAACCTTTCGAAATTTTTAACATATTTAATCATAAACCTATTTTGATTTAGAAAAATCTTGAAATGTGTCGAGAAAATTAAATGAAGAGGATATATTATCTGACTCAGTATTACAAATTTTCGGTAAAACGTTTCCTAGAAGCTTGCTTATGTACATAACACGGTGAACAAACGAGCGCCTCGAGCTATTGCATTGCAGCTCGTACCGACAGCCCTTATCAAAGCAATGAAGAATCAATGACAAAATTCATAGGGCGTTCATCTCTGAAGCAGTATATGCCACTGAAACCAACAAAGAGAGGTATAAAAATGTGGATGCGTTGCGATTCCTAGACAGGTTATTGTTATGACTTTAACATATACTGTGGAAAAGAAGAAGGACCTACTATTGGAACGCTAGGTGAACGAGTAGTTAAAACCTTGGTAAGCACCATACGAGAACCAGATGTCACATTATGTTTTGATCGCCTTTTTACAAGCGTTAACCTTTTAGAAAGTTTTTCCTTTCCTGTGCTTGGAACTTGTATGGCAAATAGGAAAAATTTTCCAAAGATAACACAAAAAAAAATTGAAAAAAGGGGAAGCGGTGTTCAGAAGCAGCAGCTCTGGACTAATGTACACGAAATGGCTGGATACAAAAGAGTTTATCCTCGTAAGCAACTGCCACGATGATGAAATGACAACCATAGGAAAAAAGCAGAGGGATGGCCAAACAATACCTACACCATGTCCTAAGATGATACAGTTTTATCGCGAAATTATGGGAGGAGTCGATAGAGCAGATCAAATGGCCAGCTTATATGATTTGAACCGAAAATCCAATAAGTGGTGGCAGACAATTTTTTATCGACTTTTGATGATGTCCGTTGTGAATTCATGGATTGATTTTATAGTAATTCTGGCAGAAGAGCTGATTGCCGAAGGTCAGAAAACGGCCGCCAACATTCGTAGTGGAAGGTCTGGTTACATTTCCAAAAATGAAAAAGACTAATGGAAAGTCCGCTACTCATCTAAACAATATGTGAAGAATGTGAAATTTCACTATGCAAGAATTATTTAGCTCATTATCATAAGCGTTGATTGCTGTAATATCTGAATGAGATATACATAATTTCACCTAATTTTTGTTCAAAATGAAATATAATTGCACTTAATTTTTTTCAAAATAAATGAAATATCAACATAATTTTAGTTGATACGAAACATCCAACTTATTATTTGTTATTTATTTATTAGTATGATATATAGACCTAATGGGGCACATATATCCCACCCCCCTAGAGCCCCTGGAGGGGGTGGTGGACTTCCTTTTCAGACTTTCTAATTTCAGGGCTTGTACTGAAGCTAGATATATCACTAAACTCGAAATGTTCTCGCTGGCTGTTTTCCGGGTGGAAAGGGTTAACGTATTTTCAATTTTATGCTGATAATGTTAGGAATTTCCATTCAACAGTCTCTCTTAGTGAGAGCTCATCGTATTTGTTCTTGATCCAAAAACATTTTCTATAAAACTGCTTCAGCTTCACGTAACAATAAGCTCGGCTACATCACAAACAAATCGATGAGTTTCTGATCTTGGTTTGGAGATGTTTTTTTTTTTGGTGGGCCTCGTCTAGGGAAGACGTCTACGTTTTTAAATTCGGTATATCGTTGTACTCATTTCTTTATGAATGTATTCGACTTCTTCAAATATTTTGCTCCAGATGCAAATAACATTTTTGGACCATTAGGGTGTGCACATGGCAACACTGCTTCAAATCGCTTTTCAATCGTGGAACTCGTTTGATGAAAACAACGTACGTCTTCTAAATTTCTGTTGCAAAAATGATACGCCTACTTAGCAACATATACATGCATTTTTTTTAAACGGTACTCTTAATTTGAATTTTCATATTTTTATTTTCATAAGCTGTAAGGGATGCACAAGTAATAATTTATATATGTATGTACTTAGTACATCGACTCAATAATGTATGTAAATTTATATCTCATCACAAGTTTTTCTTAATATTCGAATATTTTAAGTTCCTGTAAAAAAAGAAAAAACACACTTAACACTGTTAAACTCTATTTTGCAAGAAATTCCATTATATTTATATGTGAGTTCCTACTCGCATACCTCAAATCTTATTACTACATATGTATGTATATGAAAAAATGCAAATATAATGTCATTAGCATAGTTATACGTTTTCTAAGTGAGTACTCGCATTACGTTTTGCATACTTTAGTCCACCAACCAACCACCACCTACTTTCACTTGCCTCAGAGTCCATTGATTGTAGACTAATTAACTTAAGTTGCACCCCGCTGACCGTTGCATTATAATTAAATATTCGAAGTGCCAGAGCGAATATGGCATGAGAACTTGAAAACATCTGCATACGTAAATATTACTTATACAGTATCCAGTTTTATTACTCCTGTTGCTAGTGTAGGTGTTGTCGGCAATGGTTATGGCGTTGGTGTTGGCTTCGCTTTCAGTGTCGGTGTTCAGTGTGTTGGTGTTAATGCGTTTCGTTGTCGGTTTCACACCTTGTTGCGGTTAAGGCAATCCCAGCCGAAGTTGACATACTTACAAACAGCACACAAGCCCACTCTCTATATATGTATGTGTATGTGAATGTGTATACTACTTTTCAGCCTGCTTAGCCTACCTTAACCTACCTCTAATACTTGGCGTATGTGGGACGATGTGACAGTATGGACTGTGAAATATTGACCGGCAAAGTAAATTGAGCTTTTCACCACCTCTATCAAACTTTTGTCCTTATCGTACCTGCGCTGCTCGTGAAGCACGTTACAATGGCAGCTGAGAGGACATCGCACGACACTTCGGAGAGAATTTGATACATTTCAGAGACCGCCACATTTGAGAGACCGAGAGTGTGGTAGAAAGAGTGTTTGTAAGTCAAAGTCAGCGCAGCTTACCTGTCGCTCTGTCATTGAGTTATGCGTTGGCTTCAAAATTAAATGAACCGACAAGCGAACGAATTTAGGTTAGTGTATAAATACTTTTCCACCCGAACCACATTTAAGGGATTTCATTGAGTTTCAGTATCAGTTCAAATGACCTTTCCCAAGCGTAAAATGCTTGCGACTGACTGCCAGTGGTGGGTATTTAAAATTAAAAAATGAGCTTCCAGGGAATATTTTTTTCTCTCTTGAACTCAGCTTAAATTGTTGTATGTATGTATGCATGAACATTTCTATGTTTAATAGTCTCGTGTTGGGTATATTTTGTTTTTGTTAATCAATATAAAATTTTAAATTTAATGAAAGTTATATTACAAAAAAATTAGTTGACAGATTATTCATTTTATTGCCTTTATCTTTTATAGTAATGCCTCTTTAACTCGCTAATGGAACAACAATGTCTGCTACCTACCATCCCATGCACATGTATGTACATATATACCCTACAAGACAATGCTGGGCACTTTTGGCGAAAATTCCAACACATTTACAAGTATTTGATTAGTCTCTAAAACATGCGCTTTATCAGAATGGCATTTACAACATTTTGTAATGTGGAAGTTAAATATTTCATTTGATTTTCCTTTCCCCTTGTTGGTGTGATATTCTATCTCTTTTTTACCAATAGCAATTTCATATCAGTGAAAAATATTTCTACTGAACTCTAAAAGGCTCGATCTACACGGACTTCACAGATGTATTTCTAAAGAACGAAGATCTTAAGATATTTAACATGTGCGGTGTGTGTCCAAAACTTTCTCACCAAAACACTTTACACGATTATTTGAATAAATAGGACACACACCGATAAAATGGAACTTATCTTTAACAAGTTGACGATGTAGCATTGGTAAAAGCTCTCGCATTAAGCTTTAGTAAGCCGCCTCTAGCTCTAAAAATCAAGTTTGTAGTATACGCCGAGAGCTCATCATTAGAATAAATTGATTCTAGCGGTGCCAAATGCGAATAAAGATCATGTGTTAATCTCATTTGAACACATTCATCAAAAGCTACCAGTTCCTTCTGAACCAATTTATCTATTAATAAGGGCAAGTTAACCATAATAGATGAGGGGCAAAAATTTAGGGGGAGATTCATATTTACACCATTATATATTTTAGTCCACTCCTTAACCCAATGCGGTCCCTGCTTTATAGCTTCCTTAGCCAAACTGCGAGAAAGATTGTTTGCCGGTAGACTAAGGCACCGTACAATAAAAGTCATGTGGGTATAGAGAGTATTGAAAAAACGGTGTGTTTGAAGGTAGAAAAATTAATTTAGAAAAAATCCCAGAAGCTTCTCTGCTGGCTCATATCTATCAACACCCCGTATCTGAGCACAATAAAACATTATCGGCCTGGACGTACCGTAAAAAATCTTCAATTTTTTGAAAATATTTATCCTCCGATTTTTTATGTATTTCAGCCACGGGGCATTTATTGCAAGTTTTGCCTCAGAAAGTTTTTTATTCAAATATTTTGTGTAACTATGTTTATGGTTTATCGTAATATCAAGATATTTTTATTCATTGACGATTTCAATGGGGACGTTACCGTAAAACCAATGACAGCCAATTGGAATTCTTGCACATTCTCTGAAAACCATAACTTTAGACTTAATCAGGTTTACGTTTAGACCCCACTGCGTAAATTAAGCGTAAGGATCAGCAATCATTTTTTGAAATATGCCGCTGAATCTGCAAGCAAATCTGTATTATGGTTCAATCATATATTTTTATCTTAAGGTAGTAGTCTGGTCAAATACTCTTTTTTTATAGATATTTTTTAGGAATTTTTTTTAAGAAAATAAAATGCGATCGTTTTGGTTTTATAGTATGCTATTACTGACATCAAATAGTATACAAAAACATTTTTTTTTTGACACATGTTTTTGTAGTAGTGTGGCACCAAAGTAAGCGTCTTAAAAAAAGATAGGTGGCTTGTCAACAGGATTTTGGCTCTTCAAGATATCTGAAACGAAAGAGTTAAACTGATTATTACTCTGCAGGCTTGTCATTCTGGCAGGTGCTACAATGGGCAAACTACAGTCCGATGCCCACTCGAAAAACATACCTTTTTTTTCAAAAGCCCGCCATTTTGTTATTTTTCAAAAAAATTTTCCCTTAATGCATTATAATTGCATACCCAAGAAACAAAAAAATCGTGAGGATAATTTTGCTGAACTGCTAATTGGCGAAATATGTTTCAAGGCTCGCTTATATAAAATCTAAACATCAAAGGTTTATTCTACTTATCTTCAAAAACCCTTGCTATATAAAAGAATACATCAATTAAAAAATAAATAACTAATTGGCGCGTACAATTCTGTTAAGTGTTTGGCCAAGCTCATCCTGCTATTTGTGGTGGCCTTGATGTAACGGGTGATCAATCATGAGGTGCTTTTTTCAATAGTTAAAAGAAAAAAAAAATGTAAATTATGTTCAAAACCTTTATTTATCATTTGAAAGGACATTCTTTGACATTTACTTTTTGAATATGACTTCATTCAAATGTTGGCCGCAACTACGCTTAAGGTGGTCCATTCTGAAGGTAGACCTTGGACTTCACGAATCCCCAAAGAAAAAAGTCCAAAGGTGTGATATCACAAGATCTTGGTGGCCAACTCACAGGTCCTAAACGTGAAATCAGCTGCTCTCCGAAATGACTTCTCAATAAAGTCATTGTTTCACGAGCTGTATGGCAAGTGGCTCCGTCTTGTTGAAACCAAATGTCGTAGAGATCATTAGATTCAATTTCAGGTAGCAAAAAGTCCGATATCATGGTACGGTAGCGAGCACCATTCACAGTTACGTTGCGGCCATCATCATTTTTGAAAAAATATGGACCGATGATTCCACCAGCCCATAAACCACACCAGACCGTTGTTTTCTCGGGGTGTAAAGGTAGCTCTTGAACCTGTTCTGATTGCTCTTCATCCCAAACACGGCAATTTCGCTTATTGACGTAACCATTGAGCCAGAAATGCGCCTCATCGCTGAACAAAATTTTGCTCGAAAACAGCGGATCTTCTTCAATCTTTTCAAGAGCCCAATCAGCAAAACGGTGACGTGCAGGAAGGTCATTTGGCTTTAGTTCTTGTACGAGCTGTATTTTGTATGCTTTTAAATGAAGATCCTTCCATAAAATTGACCAAGTTGTTCCATACGACAGTCCAAGTTGCTGAGAACGGTGCCGAATCGATTCATCGCGGTTTTCACGTACACTCTCTGCTACTGCCGCTATATTCTCAATGCTTCTTGCTGGACGTGGTCTATTCGGTCGAGAATTATCCACCAATGAATATTCGGATTCAAATTTGTTGATGGTATGTCGAATAGTGTTTAAGGCAGGCCGATTATGTTGACCATAATGCGGTCTAAGCGCACGAAAAACATTTGTCACAGAACACTGATTTTCATAATACAGTTGAACAATTTGTAGACGTTGTTGCGGTGTGAGTCTTTCCATGATGAAATGCCAAACGCTGTTCAACAAATCCATGATGACAGTTTGCCACAACTCGCGCGCGATCTGTAAAAAAAACGCAAATGAAAAAAACTCCTCTTAATTGATCACCCTTTAGTTCAACAAACGGAGATACCTAAAGTTTCAAGCCAATTCCAATGGCAAATGGTTTTTATAAGGAACTTTTTGATATCAGAAATACACTCGGAGGTTTGCCATTGTCTGTCGAGGGGCGACCACTATTAAAAAAAAAATTTGTCTATTATTTGATGTTCATGCGGTGATCTGATTTAAAAAAAATTCACGCTTCTCAAATCTTTAAACATATGTTATGTAAAAGCGATTCTTCTTCGTCCTTGGCACTTCGTCGGGGACTAGCGCTCAAGTCGCTTCTTCACTTTTTAAATAATTTCACGTGATGTTACAGTCTTTTGATGACCACCTCCGTTGAGATGACATTTCGCAAAGCCACCAGTATGATTGTAACGGGTAATGGTGCGATAAACAAATACTTTATTTTCTTTAAAGTGCTCGAGCTCACAAGCAATCGCTGGTTGTGACTTTCCAGCCAAATATAATGCAATGACACTATTGCGTTTCAAATCCATTACTGATTTTCTTTTTTCGCGTTTACTCTCGGCAAAATGCTTCCGTGCACTTGTAAACAATACTCTGGAGTGTCATTCAGCCAACTAACAGACAGCTGATGCCCGTGCATCAGAGGCGCAAGCGGTCGGAGGTTGCTTTCAGTTCTAGCGCCGTCGTTCAATAAAAAACCATCTGTCGTTCGGAGGCAGAAAAACTGTGGATTCCCCCATCTGTGGGACAAGAATAACTGGAGTTGAAAGAAGCTTTTCCAGATCTTAATTAAATTGGGAATTTAATCCTTAAATAGAAAACTACCAATACTGATAAAGTCTTATGTACTAATTCATGTACTAAATATAAATAGCCCAAGAAGTCTTGAGAAAAATATTATTTACAATTTCCACCTCAACCCATAGGTTTTATAAACTAGTGTGAAATATTTTTCTTTTTATAAAAACAAAATCATCTCACAATAAAGAATAATAAAAGATAATCAAATTATACTGACAGCCGCGGAGCTAGCCTACACAAGAACTAGAAAGAACTCAACAATTAATATATGCACACGTGGACAGTCAAGCAGCAATAAAAGCAATAAGCTCATATTGTATTAGGCCCAAAAATGTTCAACGGAGCACGAAGGCCATAGAAAGGCTAGCTGCAAACAGTAGGATGCATATCTACTGGGTACCTGATCACAAAGGCATTATGGGGAACGAAATAGTAGATGAGATAGCAAAGAGTGCTGTGAGACTACCATTTGAACAGGAGAACGATATACTAAACGGCCGCTAAATACAATATTCAACGAAATGGACGACCACTCGAAAAAGCGAGTGGAAGTTAGGTGGACTAATTTGATCACATGCAAAACAGCGAAAGTTATGTGTAGAACTAACGACAAAACACTGACTCAATTCGTACTTACGCTCTCGCAAAAGGACTGCAGAACTATCATAGGTATGCTAACAGGTCATAATCAATTGGCTGCACATGCGTACAAGATAGGGATTGCTAACACGGACAAATGCAGGAAGTGCAGAGCGGATGTTGAGGAAACTTTAGAACACCTTCTGTGCATCTGTCCGGCATTATTAAAAACGTGTTTGAAATGTCTGGAAGCCCCATTGTTTGAGGGTCTGGAGGACGTCTCAAAAGCGGATCTCCCAGGTCTGCTTAGATTCGCCAAAAGGGCTGACATCCTACATGATGTCTAGTTTCAGTATTCATAGAGGTCGGTCTCCATCTGGTATCGCTAGGGACCAAAAGGTCTATGCGCGGCTTATTGCCAACCAACCTAACCTAACCTAAGCTATACTGGCTCACTGCTAATTTGTAGGAATTATTTCTAATGGTACTGATACTTCACTTGTGTCAACCCTACCTATTGCTTCTGCCATTAACGACTTAAATTACTTCGAATGCAATAAATTAAATTTATATACCTGAAATTATCGCATAACAAATTTCAGCTTCAACACATTATTCAAAAGTTAAATTTTGATTTATTGTACCTGAATATAAGTTAGTACCCCCACACCAGACAAAACCAGACACGTGAATTCAATTATGATGCATTTACTTGGTAATTTCCGTAATGCAAAAGCAATACAACACGCAAGCCCTTCACCAAAACGATAAAGAATAGTTATAACGGTGTACAAAGAATAATAGTGGAGGACTGAGTATTGCATGTGCATTTCGAATTCATATTAACGAGCACGCTTTTGTAATAGTGAAATTAAATGGAAGGAAACGACTGACAAACGCCGACTGAAAGGAAGGGAATATGAGAAAATATAAACACCAAGTACTTTGACTCGCACACTATTTAGCGAAACGTGTCGATAGTCGAGGGGTATACAAATCGATACCGACGGACGAAAAAGCAATTTCAGAATTATTACATTGACGTTGATGTCGACCGAGTTCTGTTAATTGTATTCGCTACAGTCATCGAATCGATAACGACGTTGAAGGATCAAACAGGGTATAGCTCACAGCTCACTCACGGATAATTCGTGGTTATAGCAAAAATAAAAAATAAAATGAAATAGTAGTGTGTGTGTGTGCATAGATACCCAGCTGGACTTTGTCAAGGATCATAGATTGCAAAAGATTTGGCCGTGCGAAGTAAAATTGTGAGAATAACTTCAGCTGCCACATCATAGGGGATTCGGCAGCAGAATTGTGCCCGCATGTATTCTTACGTTCTTCTAATCTCTCTTTGTTCAAATTGGAGCGAAGTATTATGAGAATTGACTGCGTTTATTTTTTCTTTCTTTATCACCAACACAACTTCAGTTTATGTCAGCAAACCATCTGATTCCTTCAAAACGGTCTGATGTTTACTACACCTTTTACCGTGAGAATTTGTGCGGATGTAAAATTTTTCTTTAATGTGGTCTATATATAGTGAACACAGTGAAGTTGGCGATATCTGCGAACAGCTATATTGCCCTCAGTAAATTGGACAGAATTGGCAGATTTGATGACGTAATAATTGAATAGTCGTATTCAGTTTATTTCTCCTTCAATGCCGCTCTCTTTCTGGTTTATTCAATTGTTACGTCATGGTCAGAAATATTGCCACGGATGTCCAACCTTCGAATAAAAGAAAAAAAAAACGCCCTGGTCAAATAACCGTATTTGTAAATACAAAGAAGTACTCGTTTTATTCCGACAACTTATTTTCCATTAAAAGTTATTGAAGCTTCACTATATACCGATTAGTCCTGATGAATTTTTTTCACAAGTAAAAACAGAAATTCTGGTTTACCGGTTATGTTAAGATGGAACACTTTCCACTCTATTCTTTGATTTAACTCGGAGTAAACTATAACTCATATGGGAATAACCCTACGTTTGAATCAATTTCCAGTTACAGTGGTTAGTTAACCTTCAAATGAAAAAATAAAATAAATTTGAACCAATTGCCGAAGCACTTTTGCCATTCTGAATGAGGTACCTCCAAAACATGCATTCTGAATGCCGCAACCGCTTCTTCAGGTGTCGAAAAACGTTGACCTCTCAGTTTGTTTTTTACGTACGGGAATAAAAAGAAGTCATTCGGTGCCAAGTCAGGACTATACGGCGGATGACCCATTAATTCGATGTTTTGGGTGCTCAAAAATGTAGTTGTTTGAGCCGATGTGTGAGAGCTCGCATTGCCCTGGTGAAGAGTGATCCGTCTTTGACGATTGGTTTTCCTAATTTCTTGGAAGACAAGTGGCAAACAAATGGTTGTGTACCACTCAGAATTTACTGTTCTGCGTTGTTCTAGTGGTACGATTGCGACATGTCCAGTTTTTCCGAAAAAACAGGCGACCATTTGCTTAGAAGTGCTTCGTGCGCGAACAACTTCTGTTGGATTTGGCTCATCTTGAAACACCCATACAGTCGACTGTTGTTTACTTTCGGGCTCATACGCGTAAATCCATGACTCATCACCGGACACGACGTCATAGACGTGTTTCGAAGCCCCGCGATCGTATTTGTTGAGCATTTCCTTCGACCAATCGACACGAGCCTTTTTTTGAGCGATTGACAAATTGTGTGGGATCCAATGCGAACAAATTTTTTTGACAGTCAAATGTTTATGCAATATTGAATGTATGCTGGTCCCACTAATGCCTAAAATTGTCTCAATCTCACGATAAGTCACATGACGATCTTGCAATATCAGTTTGCGCACAGCATCAATGGTTTTCGGAACAACAACTGATTGTGGACGACCTTGACGAAATTCGTCTTGGAGTGAACTACGACCACGATTGAATTCACCATACCATCGATAAACACTGGTCCTTGATGGAGCTTCATCGCCAAAAAATGAATTAAGTTCATCCATGCAATGTAGCTGAGTTAATCCACGTCGAAAGTTGTAAAAAATAATCGCACGAAAATGTTTCCGATTTGATTCCATTTTTGGACCGAGATGAATCTTTTAAGTTTATGTAAACAACACAAATAGCGCTGGTATTTCAAAACGTTCTGAGTACGTAAAAGCCAGAAAATGTCAAACTTTGCGATACAGCTGTCAGTTGCCAGATTGCAGCACCAGGGTTGCCAAATCCCGACATATAAAAGGCACCCCTCGTATAAACAATTAATCTCATTAAAGCTTGAAAACTGTTTGGCCCTTGTCGATAGAAAAATCTGTGATTTGGCACAACTAAACACTGAGATTAAGGACAAGTGTTGGAAAGCGAATATGCTTTTAATTTCGAATGAAAGCATCGTCCTACACTTGAATCTTCTGAGTCACTCATGTATGTACTGTGAACCTAGAGAAACTAAATAATAAATTTTATTTATATTCCAATTACAAGGAGCATTTAGAATCAGCCAATTGCTAAGCTCAGTACCCTGAGTGTTAACTCGCTTGTGTGAAATTGAAATCCATTACTTTTATGATGACCGCAAATTAACTTACCACTGTGAAAAAAGTCCCTAAGAAAAAATAGTATGCTAATAGTAATCAAACCTGGGAGTCCAGACACTGTAACATATTTCCCATTTTTAAATGGCGCAAAGGTACTAACTGGCCCGCGAATACATGTACTCGTAAATTCATGATAGGCCAATGATCGAAGCAAGGATTTTTTAGAAAGCTGAGGTGCGCTGAATATAAGGGGTTTTTAAAAAGACACACCTAGGTTTTGTTTTAAAATAAAATATGTAAAAATCTAGATTCATTTAGGTTCCATTATTTTCATTCAAAATATGGGTCTTAATAATTACGGGTCAAAAACGACATAATTTAAATACCCGCCACACAGTGCGGCCGATTCCCAAAAAGCTGGCCAAAAGTCGAAAAAAAAGTTCCTAGATAGTTTTTTTGCCTTTGGGTTGGCTACAGTAATGCCTTGAGTTGTGAAAACCGTTCATAGCAACGTCCTGTACCCTAAGTATCCTCTGTATTTTCAGTCGCAACGTGGCCTTCGTTTGAGCATCGTATTACTGTCGATGAATAGTGAAAGTTGTACACATTTGAAAGATTTTGTAATGGAGTAAATTGAACAAAACCAAATGGAATCATCTTCGGAAGGTTAGTAAAATACGAGAAATCTTTAGTACATATCAATACCTCGACACAAAATTTTTAGCTGCAGCAATACGTAGATACATTTTTTGCAATTTTTTTTATAAAATTTGAGTTTTCAAACTGTATAGTAATACAGCGCCGTCATATGCTGCTTTGAAACCTATTAAAGGTTCCTCAAAAAAGTAATGGTTACTGAATAAAACAAGATTCAGCTACTACCACTTGCTACCTTGCGACCCCGAAAACATATACATTTACATGCATCTTGATTATGTTCTTGAATATACGCGTGAGGGGGTGGCCAATAGGGGTGGAAGAGGGTGGATTTTCAAAATTTTAAGATCAAATTCGTAATCAGCGACCCCGACAACCCCCGAGTAAGAAATTTTGAATCAATTACTTTGAATTGTTGACTCATTCGGACGATTATTTCCACCAAAAATATCACACATTTTTCAATGTGCTGTTCTTAAAGAGCAACCATTTTCATCACTTTCTTGAAACTTGCGCCGGGAATAGGAATACTTTCAGCTGTATCATTTAACTTGCGACGTAAATTCTCTGTTTTTTTTTTCATCACAATGAAATGAGTTGACATTGTTTTGTATTTGATTTTGAGAAATGGAATAAAGCAAAATAAATAAGATGTTTGCATTCTCTGTTTTTCCAATTTCGCAAAATATTATGAAATATAGAACCCTTAAAAAAAAGGGATCTGTATCAAATAAGGTGTTTAGCGACTGCACATATTATAACTGATTCGTTGTTGCTCCTATTTTAATATGCAAAAATCTATGACGAGTCGCAATGTGCCACGAGTTCTTTGCAATATCTTATTTTACGACTTTAAATATATTGCCTTCCACAAGCAGCTGGACTTTAATCGGAATCATAATGTCAAAAGAATTTAAGTACCCGTCATTTTTAGCATCACAAACTGAATTAAAACATGCATCGGTGGATGGAATATGTTTATATTCATCCCATTGTGGGGTCTGCAGTTTACGGAACACAAGCGAACTCTTTCGATATTTTTCTGATTTTATTCTATTTTGTACCGGATTAGAACTCTATTAGATAATTATGGGTGCAATAGCTGTGATATTTACGAGATTCCACACGTAACAAGCAGTAACAGCCGCCAATTTCTTCAGAAGTCCCATTTGATAGTGTAGTAGTTAGACACGCAGCCAACTCAGTTTAGATTTTTTCTTACTTTATAGGTGCCTTACATAACTACGTTATTCTAACTAACAATAAACCCTTAGTTCAAGTAAAATTTGCGGTCGGGAAATTGTCTCAATTGCTCCAAGTTTAGCCTGATTGGTATAACCGCAATAAGTACTCGTGTACGAGTATAGTAGTAATAAATGTGTATTCATTTGGAATTTTTCCGGCATTCATTTGTAACCTTTATATTAGCCCGCCTGTCTGCAACAGCTAGCTCTTTTATATATGTATGTATTTAATGCCATTCTTGTATCTGCCCGCTTGTAATAATGACGTTTTATTTGCTTGAACGGGCGGCGAGTATGAGGGTTTGATGAATGTTTGGCAGTGCGATTCTTTGAATGTACTTATATAACTGTCCCGGCATATGAGTGTGTGTATGTATTACGTTCGGTGCTGCAGCTATTGGTTATGACGACGTTTGCTACACCGCTACTCACTGCACAAGGACACAATTCTTTCCAGCACGGTGAGGACCATTAGCCTTCTTGTCTTGTTAAAGTGCCAAGTTTTCACTTCGTTGACGAATGGTTTCACATAAATGTTTGAAGTCATTTTAATGAGAGTATGAACCAAAGAAGAACTACGACTAGTGCCAATGTAGAAGGCGAGTGAAAAGGGGTAGTGAGTGTCACACGTACAAGTTGCGCGTTTTGTAAAGGGCCTGAGCTTTAGTTTAACGGGCCACTGAAGTAAATACAAATTGATTCGTTTTATTGAAACTGTTAGAGCAAGTAGTTAGTGTAATAACTAAATGCCCCTTTTGACTTGTTGCATATCTGAGAGGTGGAAACTTATGTTTTACTTTGGCGCCCAAAATAACATCCGCGATAATTAAAAAATTTGGTTGGTGGTTAGATATTTATGGAAAATAATGAAACTGGCCATTTAGAAGCTGCGATATTCAATGTTTTGTAAAGTGCCATTAAGGATAAATGACAATTGAAGAGATGAAACAAGAAATCAAAAGCTCCATTGAAAATATGAGTGCTGAACCTCATACAGATGTACTGAAAAATTGGATTGATAGAATGAGCTACTGAAAAACTAGCCGCGGAAGTCATTTAAATCAAATTATGGTCCATCCCACATTTATTTATAGCTGAAATTCAAAAGGTTAGCTGGACCTACCTCCATTTTATGATCAAATTTTTTGGAACGCATCATATTTGACCGCACTCGTCCAAATATTTATAAGTTCAAATTCATATTACAATTATAACAAATCTGATAGTCTGAAAGCTTTCTGTGAACTATTACGACAATTTTAAGGTAATTGTAAACGAAGTAGTTCGAGAAAATGAGACAGAAGTTTACTAAAGACACTTCGAAGGTAAATATGGCGTCTCTGGGAAAATGTAAACAGTTTTTTTTTTTTGATAATTGCTAAATTGTTAACATTTTTTTACGAGTTTTTCAAATATAATTTTAGCCGAAGAATTTTGCTTCTCAGAAGACGATGAGACAGGCTATCCCGAAAATTTTAAAAATTAGTATATTTAAAGACTTGTTATATTATTATTGAATTTATTTTTTAGTAGTAATTTTTACCACCGGACACAGGATCTTTTTGTCTTTGTTACGTACGTACAAATCGAAAAATCGATTTTTTTTGGCTTATTAATTTCAACAACATCTCAAAAATATTATCCTAAATTTTCAAGTCGATCCGAATAATAGTTTCGGAGATACAGCCTTCGGAATGTGTGCGCTCTAAGCCACTTTTATTGTTACTCAAAACTTTAAACGCGTTTTTCTCGGAACCGTGTTTTCAAAGTCGGTTGTCAAATGTTCTCGAAAACTACTCACCCGATCTTGACGAAATTTCACACAGGTGATCGAGATACAACTTACTCGTGTTTGATTGAAGGATTTTGTTTTTTTTTTTTTCAATTACAACTATTTAAAAAAAAAACAAAATGTCAAGCAAATTTGAGCGAAATTTTCATTTTTCTGGAAAAATGTCTGCCAAAATTCCAATTTTTATATTATTTTTGAAGTGAAACTTCTTTAGCGGCGGTCTGATATTTGAGCGAGAATGGAGAGTGAATTGGAAAAAATGTAACGTTTAGAGATTTCGTTACGCGAGAGAGAATAAAAGATACAACATAGAGAGAAGGAGAAAGAGAGCTATACATTTTCTATACCTAAGACATAGGCTTCGTTGTAACACAGAGTATACAGATATATAACATAGAGAGAAAGAGAAGGAGAGCTATAAATCATAATGTTACGCGACAGAGAAAAAAAGATATAACGTAGAGAGAAAGAGAAAGAGAGCTATACATTTTCTATACTTAAAAGACAAGCTTCGTTGTAAGACAGAGTATACAGATATATCATGTTGCATCGCATAATATCAGTAAAACAGCGGTACCAATCGGACGACGGACATCAACAATCTCGCTTAACAACAACAAAACGATTAACGCTAAATGATCACATTTACCATTAGTTTGTGCTTGTGCGACGACCATTCACAAGTCTCAGGGATATGATAAAAAACATTCGCAATCATTAGTTTACGTTGCTTTATCACGAGTCACTTGTATTGAAGGCTTGTGGATTATAACAAACGGAAATGATTTTAGATTCTACCATGGTCGACGAGCATCAGTCAGTATGTCTCATTTACAAGATGAATTCCGGAGACTATCGTTAAATAGACTGGAAACTGTGGATAAACAAATAATCGATTTCATGACTCAGAGAAGAGGGCTATCTGTATATACTCTTAATTGTCAGAGCCTACGAGCACATTCCGCAGATTTAACAGACTCTGTCATCCGCAAATCGGGTATAGTACTTTTGTCCGAAACTTGGTTAAACGATAACGAGGATATTAGTATACCAAATTTCCATTACGTCATCAACTATAAGCGACTAAATGTTAGAGCTGGCGGTGTGGCAATCTACCACAATCAAGATGATAGCGTAAATATCGTCACACCAAACATGGAAATGACTGCAAGGCAGTCTCAGTCATATTCATCAACAGTCACACCAGTTGGCGATGTTTGCATTGCAGAATGTCAAACGCTGAATGGAAAAACTATTGTCATAGCCGCCATCTATATTTCACCGAAACAAAATCTTGATGACATAATATATTTCATTCACCGCTCACTACTGGTTTACAGCCACGCAGGTGCAAATGCACTTGGAAGAGGCGAAGACAAAATTCCATTGATTCTCGGGGGAGATTTCAACGTAAATTTCGGATCCAATGATTCTTTGCCGTAGATTAAATTTCTTCGAGAAACATTCGGTTTGCAGATAAACAATAACCCTAAAGAATCAACAACAAAATCCGGAGCTAGACTAGATGCAATTTTCACACGTTATCTAGAAAATATTGAATCACGTAAATATATTTCATATTTCAGCTATCACAAATCAATTATATCAGTATTACCAATTGAACCATCAACAGATGATAGCATAATGCATATATAGTTAATAAAATCGAATTTTGGTTACAGAAATTTTATACTGTTGTATTTCTTTTGAAATTATCCCTGTCTCCTTCTCTTCCTCTCTCGCTCTTTCTCTCTCCTTCTCTCTCTCTCCCTTATTCACACTCATTCACACACAGAAGTTTCACTTCTGCCACGTGTACGATGCTGCACATAATTTTTTTTTTCCATCCTTTATTCAAGCACGAGTTTATGGTCTTAACTAAAACACTTATTTTTGTTTTTTAATTTTTAATGATCCCGTCAGGAGTTATGCTGACAACGTGGATGCACCTTTTTTCGAGGAGTCACCGGAAATGACGTCACAATGGAGGAGTTTTAAGTTTTTTTTTTTGAAAATTGGAGAAATTATTCTTTAAATATGTATCTATAAGGCAGAAGAAAGTTTGAATTAAATAAGTAATTTTTTACATAGAAAAATAAATATTGAAAATAGGCGTTTTTTTACCCGACGAAACCCTGTAACCCCATAAAGAGGTTAGCGTTAAGCTGAAAAAAAATGTTTCTTATTAAAACACCCCAAATACGTAAATAAGTATAATAGTCGTGATTTCTATTGACATTTATTAAAATTATTCTTTGTAATTAGTGCAATAATTCTTAGAAAAAGAGAGTAATGATCTAAGATTACGATGACAGTAATATGGTATTAATTTCGAATTTTTCAGAATTTCGACCACTGCAATTAGATTTTCTTAACTTTTGAAGACTTCTGCAGACTTGTAGTCCTACAGTAATGTAATCCTAAGTGACTGAATGAACTGTAAGCCCCATTATTGGCGTTGCTGTATTCACCCCAACAGGTAACTTCAGTGGCTTTCCAGTTTAAGTACGATTTTTTAATTAAAATGGAACCCATATCCTTTCAATGAGAATTCTTTAACAGTTTATTAAAATATATATGCAGTAAAGGGTCTACAAATTATGAACGCCAGGATAGTTTGAAAATGTCCACCTGCGCACGCTTTCAGATTTTGTTGAAATTTCTGAATTTAAACAATTGATAGTTAGGGTAAATTTTATATTTCAAACCTTCAATTCTTTCTGGTTTATTTACATAAACTCCGTCTTTGAGATGATGCCACAGAAAATAGTTCAATTGCGTTAAACCAGATGTTCCTGGCAGCAAAATTGCTACAGAAAGTTATTCTTCTCGGGTATTTTGCAATGTGCACAATCACCATATGAGACTAACAGGCCACAGTGTCGAGACGAGTGTGTACTGATGTTTTTATGCTTTGTTCCAAACTAAGCTCCTAACATTCATGGGTGGGCAACTAAAGCACTGTTGCCTGCGAAAACGAAATTGAAGGACCAAGGTCTGGAGGATCTGTTTACAATGGCTGTGAATAAGTGACATAATTACGTCAAGAAAAAAAAACTGATGAAGTTTTGTGACATTGAGCCATTAGTGACCCAATGCATACCATGGCAACCATCACTAAAAAACGAAGAAATAATAATATTAATGTATAGCTATTGATTGCATAAAAACCTGGCTTAATTTACTTAAAGGTTTGACATTTACGAAATGGGACGCTATACGCTTGAACAAAATTGGGAAATATTGAAAACCTATTTCCAAAGTGGTGAGTCTTCTTCCTCTTCCGCGGTTACAGTAAATGGCAAGCGTTACCGTGACATGATCAAAGTGTTTTTGTTTCCAAAAATTGAAGAGGATGACATGGATGACATATGGTTTCAACAGGACGGTGCAACTTGTCACACTGCCCAAGTTACACTCGAACTTTTGGCTACCGTTTTTGAATTCCGATATCAATTGGCCGCCTCGGAGCTGTGATTTAAGCCCGTTGGACTATTTTTTGTGGGCAGCCGTTAAAAACAAATGCTATGCGAACCATCGAGAGACGATTGATGCTTTAAAATATGAAATCGAAGTTGCCATTCATGAAATTGGAGTCCAAACAATCGAAAATGTGCTTAAAAATTGGGTTGATCGAATGGCCTACTGTAAAGCTAGTCGTGGCACTCATTTGAACGATATTATTTTTCGTTCATAAATGACAATGTTCAATCTTCAGAAAAAAAAAATATTGAAAAAATATTGATTCGTTTTTTTTTTATAGCCGATTCATAAAGCAAATTTTACATGGCCCACCCTATACTTTCAGTGCCTGTTTCATCGGTTATGTATTATTTAGCCACTGAGGTCCAATCATCTTGGAAAGATGCACGTCTGAGCAACATTTGCATCTGATAAAACTAGACTTCTTCTATTGGTGATTTCTGAAGTCGCAAGTATGTACCACTCGATGAGTTGAAGGTTGGCAGAACCCAGGTCAGTGCTCTGATTTGGCCAGATCTTTGTCAAAGCAGTTGTAGCATATTGAACCTCTCGGATTTGAGACATCATACGAATCCGCGACTTATATCTGCAAAAGGACCTTTCAAATGAAAAAAAAATACTTTTTTTTCGTGTTTGATGCACATATCTAGTTTTATTTCTTTTTAATATCGACTCTTTCCTTTATCTCTAAGGTCATCTTTTATAAAAAAACCGACACACTCGAGCTTGACTTGTTTACAGTAGCACAGAAAACAAACTATGTGACATATCACACTGAAATTTGCCATGTAAGCTTATAACAGTCCTACCAAAAAACAAAAAATTTACTTTTGCCATATGTCATCCACGGACCGTTTTATTGATACCGTCTCCTTCATATTTGAGCAGAAGTTATGTATGCTTGTATATGTGTATAAACACTATTAAAACCAATATTTTGTTTTTTGTGTTTAGAAGCTATCGGAAATATTTAATTAAGTTCAAAAATAAAAAAAATCCATTTTTTTAATAAGTGTGAACTCAATTACAAAATAAAGTACGGCAAAGTACCTATATGCTGACATAAAAGCATAAGAACAGTAACTTCCATGCATTTCTAAACACACATACTCATATATATACAGCATTATAGGTGCCTGTATTAGGGAGAAATCCCAGTATTTCTGGATATATTTTTATGTAATACTAGGATTACGGGTTAGCGTAGTTCAAGTCTTAAACATATATTATTAACAAAAAATGCTCCACGGTTTTGGTTTGTTTTTGTATGAAAATAAATCTTAATGTCCTTTGAGATGAGGTTCGCGTCCGCTCAATAGAGGATTTTACGTCAATTTTGTGAAAAATAATTAACTGTCGGCTTCCGTGCAAGGGAGTGTTCGCTTAAGAGAGTGATTTGTTCCGAAATTTATACTTAAAACTTGGTATAGGAAAAAATATCCGCCCAAAAGAGGTGTCCGTTTACTAGAGGTATCCGTTAGGAAAGGTTTCACGATATATATGTATTATTGACGCTTACATCCTTTGGTGGGTGTTTGGCTAAGTAGCAGATAGTAGTCACGCTCTAGCTCATTCGAAACAATCATCATATCAACATGAAATGCTTGCCATATAATTTATTTGAGATTAAAAATCTCAGTTATGCCTATATTTGAACATAACGCGACATAAAAACAATATTCACATTTTAATAGAGCATTGGTCATTAAGGAAAGTATTTCCCCCCAGCCAGATCATATTTTTCTGAATTTTCTACTTAATTGAAAATTTCCTTTCATGCTGCTATACAGCTGTAACTCTCGTTTTGGGTACAAATTAAAAACTCAATTGAAAAATCAATTAAATATCCGGCAAGATACTTCCGGCTTGAAGTTCGTGGTAAAGAAACTCAGTTTTGCTTCAACTGGAAATATTTGAAATATTGCCAACTAATTTTGAGTTTAAAATGGTGAAATAGCCCGAAAACGGATGGAAAATTAACCGCAACAAATTTTTGGTACTAAGTTTATTTAAGTTTGTGCTATTTAGAACTGTGCGTTTTATTTAAGTTTATATATTATAAATTTTAATTTAAAAAAAATATTTTTTTATAAAATGTCGACTTTTATTGTTGGACTGATTGATTTCACTAAAATTTATCATAATTTGCGTAAGTAATATACAGATATAAAGTTTTTGCATTCTTCAAATTATGAGGTTTTGTTTTGGTGGGGGAGGTATGGTTCAAAATGTGGTGGGGCCACTAAAACAATCCCTCCTCTCCTTCTGGGCAGACACCCTTCCCAGGACCACTTATTGCATTACTGCGGGAGGGCCCAGAACGGCATCCATAAAGGAACAACTCTAGTCACCCACGTCTGGCCACCACTGCGTTGTTTGACATCTCCGTTCCTCGGCGTCAGTGGAGGCATATTTTTTCTTAGAATCCCACACATCCCCTCGGTCCCCGGGCCATGAGGTCGATATCTATGAGGTAATTTGTTTAAGGTAGTAGTCTGGTAACTTACACGTTTTTTGAGGCCATGTTTGGGACATTTTTTGGAAGGGAAAATAAAATTCAATCGGTTTGATTTTCTGATATGTTATTAAAGGTATCAGAAGGTGTACAAAAAAAAATTTTTTTTTTAGTGTTTTAATAGGTACTATTTTTGTACACTGCAGCAAGCGGCAAAAAAAGAGGTACAGTGGCTGGCCGGCGTGATATCGTCACTTGTGGTCATCTGAAACAGAAAAAACAAATTGCTTATTAATCAGTGTGCTTGTCGTTCTGGCGGGTAGTAAGATAAAATGATTTTGACAAAAAATAACAAAATGGCGGACTTCGTAAGAAAATTGCCGTTTTTTAAAGTGGAAATCGGACTAAGAAATGGAAAGTTAGGGACGAAATAAATTAAATCTTCTACACGCCAGAACTATTGATGTGTAGAAAAACATATCTAAATTTCAGCTCAATCCGTTAGATAGAAAATTTGTTTTCACGACGGCCATCCGGAAAAACGTTGTTTTGAGAAAAACGCGTTTAAAGTTTTAGCAATTGAGCCGCGCAAGTACGAGCCGCTCTCATGTATGTGATGTTTCCAATTTTGGTCTAAAATTTGTACATTATATTACCAAAAACAAGTAAAAAACCGAAATTCTAAATTTTCAAAATAAGTTACCAGACTACGACCTTAAAAATGTTTCTTCTACCAAAGTACTGTGACAGGAAGCCGTATTATTACCGAAATATGGTGTGATAGACAGGAATCAATAAAAACACAATTGTTGTTACTTACGTTAAGAAATTAAAATAGGACTTTTCAGAAAATAACTTTTGCATATCTAATACTATGAGCGGCCTCGGTAGTCTAGCGTAGGTGCACTATCCTGCCAACCTAGAGGTTGTGGGTTCAAATGCCACGTAAAACACGGACCTCGTACTCTTCCAAATTTACATAGTTTCTCTGTATCTTAAAAAAAAACAAAATCATCCTCAACCCCAAAAACATATCCTTTCCATACTTACTTCCGCACAATAGTTTGCGCATTATTTGCATTGTGACTGCTAAAACAAACAAAAAATAAAGAAAAACACACAGTTACACATTGCAACAGTGGCGCCAGCAAGAGGAAGCGGGCCATCGCGGTTATAGCGCAGACACACGAAATTTAGCGAAGTCCTTAACCATCTGTGCGATCGCTATGCCAGAAAAATATGAAACACAGATGGCGCTCCAAGTAATAATAAGGCGTTGTTCCTAAGCAATGACAGGTAGGCATTCCCGCTACTTAGGATTGGTAGCGACAGGCTAATCACCTACCCTGTCAGGAATCAAAATAGATTAACGAAACCAACGCAAGACTGAGTCTGGTCGAGGCCCTATGCTCCCGAGAGGAGTGAATAAGGATAAAATATATATGGCTATGAAAAAAGCTATTAGAAACATACTTAGTACTTCATTCTGTGTTAGGTAAATGAATCAAATTGTCTTCAATTTCTCTTTTTTTGATGAGATATGTGGACTTGAATATTCGCAAAAAACCTCGAAGATATTTTGAAATAGTTTTCCAATTCAAGATAGCTTTTCTTCTACAGTTATCAAAAACTAACATAAATGCACTGGAATACTACTGTGGGTAAAAAGTAAGGCGAATTTATTTGTAAAACTTCGCGGCATTAAAATTTTGCTCTAGTTATTTTTGTCATGAGTTGGAAGCACTGTTAATAACATCTGGGCCAACTTTCATGTGAATGCCATTATCAGTAATACATTTACGCTTGTGTTTACCAAACGACCAAGAGTGCATTTTTCGACTTGTACCATGTCTGATTTGATTGAGCAGAGAAGTGCCATCAAATTTTGTTTGCGGAATGAAATTTCGGCTGCGGAAACGTTTAGCATGTTGCAGAAGGCATTTGGAGATTCGACCATGTCGCAGAAAAATGTTTATAAGTGGTACAAAGACTTCAAAGAGGGTCGAGAACATGAGCACATAGGCTATTGTTATACTAAGGGGACGTAATGATCTTACTGATATGATCGGAATATCAGAAGGATCTGTGAAAACCATTTTGAAAGATCATTTGGGCCTACGAAAAGTCAAATCTCGTTTGGTACCGAAAACTCTCAATTTCTTGGAAAAAAGTCGTCGCGTTGATGTGTGTGAAACAATGCTTTCAGACTATCAGGATAAGCTCAAATGCATCATTAGGGGAGATGAGTTTTGGATTTATGCTTACGACCCTGAAACAACCGACCAATCAAGCGAATATCGTGCTAAAGCCGAGGCCAGACCGAAAAGAGCACGTCAAAGTCGTTCAAAAATAAAGGACATGATGACAGTTTTTTTCGATTTTCGTGGTGTGGTGCACAATGAGTTCCTTCCACCTGGCCTAACTGTTAATAAGGAATATTATTTGAGCGTTATGCGTCGTTTACGTGAAGCAATTCGTCTAAAAAGACCAAAATTATGGGCCAACAACTCTTGGTTTTTGCATCACGATAATGCACCGTCTTACACTGCACTCGTTCTTCGTGACCATTTCGCCAAAAATTCCACGCATATCGTTCCGCAACCACCGTATTCGCCTGATTTGGCTCCGTGTGACTTCTGGCTATTCCCAAAACTCAAGAGAACACTCCGGGGAACGCGTTTCGAGTCGATTGAGGAGATAAAAGCTGAATCGAAGAAGGTGCTGATGGCCGGATGCGGATATACCGGAAATGGACTATTTGGCATGTTTTGGGAATTGGAAAAATCGTTGGCATAAGTGTATTTCATCGAGAGGGGATTATTTTGAAGGGAATGAAATTGATTTACAAGAATAAATAAAGATTTTTCATTTTACAACCAAATTCACCTTACTTTTTGCCCACAGTAGTATATGAAAATGAGACAACAAATGTTTTAAAACGCTTATGATTTTAATATTTTTTTTTAAATTGCATGCCACCCTACCAAACTTGGTTCGGCACGAGTTAGAAAATTACCATTAATAGTTGCAGTAATAATCTTTCTATTCAACATTTTTTCTTCACTGCAAAAGCCAACGATTGTCCCATGAGGCACCCAATTAAAATCGTGGAGGTTGCCTAATGGGTTAGCGACAGACCCGTGATGGGGACTAGTAACAGCTTCGTTGTCGAACCACTCGAATTGTTTAATATATAAACTCAGTCCATTCTCCTATTCTAAAAGCAAAGCGTTAAAAAATATTGAAATGTAAAAATATTAATGAAAAATAATTTTCCTTACTTAACTAATATATCCTTAATACGAACGCTATTTACCAATATTTCGATTCCATCCCTATCCTGGTAGCTAAAAGGCACATAAAAGCTAAGTTCTGCCCATCTACATCTGTGCATGAAGTCCTCTTTATTTTGGTATTACAAAGGTTTCTTGAAAATAGGCGACGTACCACACAAATCATTGTTCACGTCATACTTATTCATGCCTCTTAAATCTGAAATCTGGCATCCAAAAGCCTTGCAATTCCGGGGTTGCCGTCCCAAATGTAGACACACTTTCAATTATACGAAATTGTAACTAATAACTCTAATGCAAAATAAAGCCGCGTACCTAACACATTTGCAGACTACACACAACACGGCAACCTACACACAACAGAAATAACAGCTTTTGAGCTGGTGCTGAATACAATTGTTGTGGTTTGGAAGCTCATCACCCAGCTAGCCATTTCGATCGCAAAAGAATCTTTGAAGGGTCATATGCAGACCAATCACAGACGAGCGCCTTTTTCGATCTTTGACGCCTCATAGCACGGGCAAAACTTTCAAGCGTAGGCGAGTCTTCAGTGAGCTATATGAGCCGCTGGAAAGTACTTGTAAAATTCCAGATAAACCTCAATGCTGGATAGATATATAAAGCCGAATGGGCCACGTCAGTGTCCAGGTTCGAAACCCCGTGAAAGAAGCACCAAATGATAGAAAATGTTTTTTTCTAATAGCGATCGCAAGCAATGGCGAGCCTCTAAGATTGTTGAGCGGTCTGTATGGCAAGCTGCACCGCCTTGAGAGAACCAAATGTCGTCGATGCAGTCAGTACGGCAGTATGAACCGCGCGAACAGTTTTATTTTTCCAAAGTGTGGATATATCACAATTTGGAGGCGTTGTTCTGGTGTTAAACGATTTGTGATGACTTGCCAAACCTTACTGAAAAGAAATGTCAACACAGTTTGCCATTCTCAGCTGTCATCGAAAGTTCTCATGCAGTTAAAAAACATCCGGCATTTTACTAGGTGATAGCAGTAATTAGCTGATTTTTCTTGCGATTAGGTGATGTTAATTATTAAGGGAGCTGATTAATAGATTTTTTGTTGTTGTTTTGTTTCTTTGTTTACATTCCATTGATATTTTGACACCCAAACCACCAAATTGCAATACAAAAAAAAAAAAAAAAAATTATACGAATTTTATTTTTGTGCTACTGCTGTCACTTTGAATGAATTCGGCTTGAGTAATATTAAACTTCTAACTGCTGCATGCAAAAAGAAACGAAACAAAGTGGAGTAAATGCAAAATAAAACCGATTTCCTGTGGTCGTTTTGCAGGTCGGAAGAAAAAGAATGCAGCAAGTGTTGTTTAAGGGTGCCGTTTATGAATTAATGACCACATTTTAAAAGCTTTAAGCGTCACAAATATATCTATGAAACTAAATCAGTATTTATTTAATTAATATTTGTGTAACATTCACTTCTTTAAATTATATTTCGTTTGCAATAGAAAATATGAGAATCAGAAACCAATGCTCATTAAAGAAACAGAAAAACTATGTGCTTCCGAATTTACACACATTTTGTTGGTTTAACTCTTCAAACAATCATTTAAGGAGTCGCACATTAACTACACTTGCCGTCGTGCTAGCTGGGCAATTTCGACAATAATGCTTTTTTGTGCGAGTGGGGAGTGTGTTCATGCCTGCATGCGTATATGTGAATGCGTTTGTAAGTAGAGATGAATGAAGCATGGTTTACGGGTATTTAAAGCAGTGCCCCTACCCCTACTAGCTGTCGCCATGGCAGCGATGACAAACTAACTGATGACTGCTCACTGCAGACTGCCAACTGTCGAATGTCAACTTGTTGGCTCGAATTGTGGAAATACGTCAATTGACATTAAATTTGCCAATGTGTTTGCGCTTGAACTTTGGTAGCATTAGCATATTGTTGATTTTGGTATTGCTTTTAATTGTTTTGCTGCTTTTTGAGCCTACGCTACTGCTGTTTATTTGTTGTTACTTTTCATTTTTGATTTTTCCGACAATAAAGTCGTACACGAACTGGCAGAGCGTATTGCTGTCGGTGTGCCCACATTTGATTTTGTAAAATAAGGTAAACCCTATTAGCTTGAATTGCGGTGTGTTTAAATATATTTTCTGATATGTGTTAGAAATTAAGGAATATATGAGAAACTTTTTAGTGAGATCAATGCTTTTGCAGGTTTGTCATAGCTTATCGAAAAGCGGTCGCTATTAGAAAATATTTTATTTTATTAATTTGTTATTTTATTTTTAATTTGTTCAATGAGTGCGTCAGGGGATTCTAAAGAGAGTTAGCTCAGCATTTTTTAAATAAATTTGATTTTCGTTTAATAATAAGAGCACCCTAATGCTCACATACATACTCGTACCTGCAGCAGCTCACAAATTTCGTGGTGTGTTATGAATGCCCAAAAGGCGAAAACCTGCAAAGAGAAATAAACCACAGTGAAATATTTGGTAAATGCGTTGCTACAACATTTTTCTTTTTTATTTCTCAGTTAGAGGCGAATTTTCAACCGATTGTTTATTGCTATATAAAAGGTTTTTATTTATTGGTTACAGGCCAGGCCATGCAGCTTGCGGCTATTGACAACTAAAATATGCGAAATAATTGTAATTACATAACTACTAGGAAGTGGAAAAAGTGAAAATAATATATTCAACTTATTTTTTTTACTTAGTAGATAAATACATTTTGTTTTTAAAATACTGAAATACTGAAATATTGCAGTATTTAAAAACTCAATTTTTTCTTTCCATATGTTTTTTTTTACTTCAGATAGTCAAAGTGTTCCAGCCTCCTTGTTTTAATCACTTATTCATTGATTTATTAGAACTGGGAATATATTACAATTGAATATGAAGTTTAAACCTAATATATATACGACGTCGCAAAATTATAAACAAATTTGGTTATAAAAATATAGTTCGCACTCCAACAAAACCGTATAACGCAAAGCTTCAAACTTTGTACAAATTTTACAAATTTATGGTGTGCAATTTTATAGCCTATTAAACTTTAAGCCATTAAAATAGAAGTTTCAAGTGACTACAAAATACCGCTGATTTTTCGAAATTTTTTTGTTAGCTAAGCATTTTCTGACATATAAAAACATGTACTTTATATCAAAGAAAATGCTTGACACCTCAGGGAAAAAAATGCGACTTAAATCGGTGTACCCAGAAAAACTCTGGATATGTTGATTAAAAAGTTCAAAGTTTTGATGAAATCTTGAAAACTTTTGGAAAATTTTGTACAGACTTTGAAATTTTGGGTATATATGGGCCATACTTTTATAACAAAGAGAGTATGTACTCATAATTTTGCAACGGGGTGTGTATGGCAAGAAGTCGAATTAAAAGTGGTTAGGGCATTCTACTTATGGCACATAAATCAAGATAGGAAATCGGTATACACAATTAAAATAACACAATTAAAAAATTGTATCAAAGTTTGAAATTAATTAGTTATGATAGAAACTAACAAAACAATAAGAAAGTACAAAAAATAATTAAAAAATTTACGTTACATATAAATTCTGTCAAAAACATATCGGGAATTGTTCATTTAAAAAGCGCGCGTTACAAATCCGCAAGTGTGCTCTGCGATTTTTAAAATGGAGAAAAATATCAAAGAAAGAATTTTAATTTTAAATTTTGTGTTTTGAACGGGATATCGTGTGCCAAATCGTTGAAAATATTGCGAAAAGTCTATGGCGAGTGTGCTTTATCAACAACACGAGTCTAGAGTGGTATAAGGCTTTTGCAAATGACCGAGAATTCGTTGAAGATTTGCCCCGATCTGGTCGCCCATCAACGTTTCCAATGGATGAAAACGTCGACAGCGTCAAAGAAATGGTGCTGGAAAACTATCATTTAAGCTTGAGTGAGGCAGCTTGAGACCTTAGCATGTCTCAGGAGTCAATTCGCAACACTTTACACCCTCAATTGAGCATGAGAGGCGTGGCTGCTCAACTCGTTCCAGGAGAGTTTAATTTATTTAAAAAAATTCATCGGAAGAAGGTTGCTAAAGACATGCTTGAATTCGGACTCAACGTTTATCCAGATGATACCATAACAGGTGATGAGACTTGGTTAGATGAGTTTGACATGCCAACCAGTCAACAGGCGGCTACTGGATTTAGCCCCCTGCGACTTTTTCCTTTTCCCAAAACTTAAACTGTCACTCCGCGGACGCCGCTTTGAGTCGATAGAGGCCAATAAGAAGAATTCGTTGAAGGAGCTGAAGGAAATATCCTCAAACCCGTTTAAAAGGTGCTATGATGATTGGATTAATCGTTGGAATATGTGTATTGCTTCGAATGGCGCCTATTTTGAAGGCGCAAAATAAATTTTGATGATTAAACAATTATTTTGCGTTTTATTGAAGAATTCCCGGCACTTTTATGATGGAATGAACAACGATAATGTTTTAAGGTGAGAATTTACTTTAGAAGCACGAAAATGAAGCGCTTTTAAATTTATTTTTAGATTTATTTATTATTTTCGGAACTTTGATGTTTATTTACTAAACAAAAACAAAGAGGATGTATGTAGGAGTAATACCGCGCGACAGTGTTCAACGTTTCAATTTGATAAAATTTGTCCACTATTTGAACATATATCTTCTACTCAAATATGAACGAGACGTTATCAATAAAACGGTCCGCGGATGACTTATGGCAAAAATAAATTTTTTGTTTTTTGGTAGGACTGTTATAAGCTTACATTGCAAATTTCAGCGTGATATGTCACATAGTTTGTTTTCTGTGCTACTGTAAACAAGTCAAGCTCGAGTTTATTCAACTCCTATCAATGCGATTAAAATTTGGCAGCAAATTTTGACGAGTGTACGCAATCCACTCAAATTAAGGGAGGCGCTTTGGGTAAAACAATATTGGCTTTAAGAAATAATTTAAGTCCTTTGTGATTTAATTTATTATTATATAAATTTCACATGTTGTGACAACCTTCATTTTTTCACGAACAAAATGGTTTTTGGTTGTTTCATTTCTATTAAGCTCCTCTTTCACATTTAGAAGCATATTTTCTTTATATTCTTTTTACGGCTAAACTATATTTCTAAGGTATAAAAAATTCCAAATCTTTCGAAAGGTAGCTGAACGGAAGAAAGTTAATCAAACTTAATATATATAAAGAAAAACTCAATTCAAAAATGGCATTAGTACTTGGCTATGCATGTATGTACAATATATTATATATGCCTCCTAAATGTATGCTTTAATATTGATACTGAATTAAAGAAACGAGAAAGTGACTACCATTCGCAATTCACAGAGAGAACGTCGGTTCGAATCTCGGTGAAACACCAAAATTAAGAAAAAAAAAAAAAAATTTCTAATAGCGGTCGCCCCTCGGCAGGCAATGGCAAACCTCCGAGTGTATTTCTGCCATGAAAAAGCTCCTCATAAAAATATCTGCCATTCGGAGTCGGCTTGAAACTGTAGGTCCCTCCATTTATGGAACAACATCAAGACGCACAGCAAAAATAGGAGGAGGAGCTCGGCCAAACACCCAAACAGGGTGTACGCGCCAATTATATACCTATATACTGTGGGCAAAAAGTAAGGTGAATTTGGTTGTAAAATGAAAAATCTTTATTTATTCTTGTAAATCAATTTCATCCCCTTCAAAATAATCCTCTGCATTTGAGCTTGCCCTGATAGTCTGAAAGCATGGTTTCACACATATCAACGCGACGACTTTTTTCCAAGAAATTGAGAGTTTTCGGTACCAAACGAGATTTGACTTTTCGTAGGCCCAAATGGTCTTTCAAAATGGTTTTCACTGATCCTTCTGATATTCCGATCATATCAGTAAGGTCTTTAACAGTCAACCGACGATTTTTGAGCACTAACTCCTTCACTTTATTGACGTGTTGGTCATCTGTTGACGTCGATGGTCGTCCGGAGCGCTCCAAGTCATCAACACGTTCTCGACCCTCTTTGAAGTCTTTGTACCACTTATAAACATTTTTCTGCGACATGGTCGAATCACCAAATGCCTTCTGCAAATGCTAAACGTTTCCGCAGCCGAAATTTCATTCCGCAAACAAAATTTGATGACACTTCTCTGCTCAATCAAATCAGACATTGTAAAAATCGAAAAATGCACTCTTGGTCGTTTGGTAAACACAAGCGTAAATATATTACTGATAATGACATTCGCATGAAAGTTGGCCCAGATGTTATTAACAGTGCTGCCAACTCATGAAAAAAATAACTAGAGCGAAATTTTAATCCCGCGAAGTTTGACAAATAAATTCCCCTTACTTTTTGCCCACAGTATATATATTGAGCGGTAGCTTAAGAATAAGATTTTGATTAAGATTAATACAAGTATGGATATAAAAAATAAAACGAGGAAAAGCCTTATCCTTTTTTCAAATTAAAAATGAAAGTAAAGATACGTAAAGATAAAGACAAAGCTGAAGGTGACTACGTAGATAAGAATAGAATAAAATCGATAAAGATAAGTATAAATATGGAAATAGAAATGAAGGTAAGGTAGATAAGATAGCGATGAATATAAAACTGAAATTGAATGAAAACAACAAATTACAATGGAAATGGTCATTAGTCGAATTTTCCCCCATTGACAAATCAATGTATGAAAATGTATATAAAAAAAAATTAACTTAGCTTAGCACTTGCAAAAGCTTAGCTTAAAACAAACAGTACCAAAACTTAGTATACCAGAGAAGAGACAAAGAAGAAGAGGGGGAGGTGGGAGGAAGAAGTTACTACATAAAGAGTTACATACCGCTTTTTTGAAGCATCTAGTGGATTTTATGCATTTAACTGAGATTGGTAGAGAATTCCATAGTCTGGCAGCATCTACTAAGAACAGTATAAAGCACTTAACTTTTTTTTATTTTGAAATAACGAATAATAAATTTTGAAAAAGATGCCCAAGTTGGCTGTATCTTCTTATTTTAAATAAAAACAACGTATTGCGCACGTTTGGGTAGTTTTCCCAGCGGAATCCAAGAAGATTTTTTACATGCAACGAAACATGATCGTCGTTTCGATTAAATTATATAAATCTGGCAGCATTGTTTGAAGTTAAGTTAAGTATACACATATATATATAATTTTCGCTTACATCATTTTTGGGTGTTTGGCCGAGCTCCTCCTCCTTTTTCTGGGGCGCGCATTGATGTTATTCCCCCCCAAATGGAGGGACCTACAATTTTAAGCCGCCTCCGACCGGTAAATGATTTTATACGAGGAGCTTTTTCTTTGCAGTAAAACACACATTTCAAATTTCCATAAACTAAAATAAGCTTTCTACTGATATTTTAAAATTGAACCGAAATTAATGTGATTTGTGATATACACCATTATTTCGAGTTATTAATAAACGAATAAACGCTAATCTTTTTGAAAATCGTGTTTTATTGTACTCATGAAATTGATCGATTCGATTCGATTTGGGTGAACAATAATGAAATTGTGCGAAATTTGCTACGGCTTCGAAATGGGTTGCTTGAGTAGAGAACTTATGGGGTCAAGAGAACTCATGGAGTCAAGAGTAAGAATGAAATAAATTTTGAGATGTTTTACTTAAGGGGACAGATACCTGTAAAATTTCGAAAAATTTTATTTTTTTTTCATAAAATGTTAAAATAATACTTTAAGAATATGTCAAAAAATTTTTAGAACCTAAATTTAAGTATATCTTGTATTATAGATCGTCAACCCTTACGACCTATTCTTTGCGTTCGAGCGCTGGGAGAGGTAAAGTTACGTTGCATTCAAACTTTAGACGCATTTTTCTCAAAACTAAATTTTTCAAATTGGCGTCCACGATAACTCGAAAAATTATTGATCGATCTCCCTGAAATTTTGCACATATCTTTTTTATGATATTAAGTTCTATGTGAGATTACAATTTTTCGAAAAAATAATTTTTTCGAAGCAAAAATAGTAGGAAAATTTGCCCGAAAATTCTTTTTTTTTTTTTTTTGTGAAGCATTTGATTCCACGATTTTTTTCCATTTTTGTTTAATTCATATAGAAATTATGTCATTAATAAACAAACAAATTTTTGGTTTTTTGTGTGCAGGTCACTGACGCCGATGCCACAATGCCCGCCGAATGAGAAGCCCCGCTGCGACTTTTCTGGACGAATTGAGTGTACAACCGGCATTTGAAATGATTAAAATAAAAAAAAATTTTATATTATTTTAATGTATAAATAAACTGTATGCCAATTTTGAAAGAATATATGACTTCTTCATTTTAAATAATTTAAATGAAAATCAGGGAAAATATGGCCGTTTACAGGCATCATTCCCCTTAAAAGTCGCAGGGGCGGGGGATTATTTTCATTAAAAAGCAAAGAAAAAATTACTATTTTCAACTGAAAACTTAGGTTGCTTATGGCAGATAATTCATGCTGTTTAGAGGTAAGGGGGAAATCTTTTCTTTTGGAAAGAAATTTTTTGAGTTATGTAACGTATACCAATTTAGCATCTTAAAAACTAAACTTTTGAATTTCAGTATTGATCGAATATACAATACTATTGGAAGGAATAAGATTAGTGCACTTTACATCACTTGTATAGGACGACAACGCACACCATTGCTGCGTGCGTGCACATAAACTTAGTTATTGCCGTATTCCACTACCCGAATTCCGATAAATTTCATTTGGCTCAAATCGGCTATAAGATTTTTGTTCTGCAATTTACTTTCGCTTTACGGCTTGTGTTCCATCTATGCTTTCGCTTTTGCACATATCTATGTATGTATGCATATTGTTTTTTTATGGAGTGCTCTTTTCAAATTGGATTGAGCTCTTGGCGTGCAGGCTGGAATAAATTGTTCTTTAACACCTATGTTCATATGAGTATGTACAAATTGACAAATTTGAGAAAAGCAGCTAAAAAATTGATTGACCTTAAATAAATTTCACAGAAGCAAAGCATTTGTGCTTGATCCGTGTAAGTCGAGGATGAAAGAAAAAATATTTTGGATTTTGAATAAATTTAAAATTTAAATTAACCTCAATTTAAGAAAATATTTTATTTGTGTTTATATAAATGTTAAATACTATGTGAACCAAAAAATTCTCAACGTTTTTTCGATTTATATCGACGATGAAATTAAACTTAGCTATTAACATCCTTACAAAAATAGGGCGATATTGTTGTTTGTTTAATTTTCAATTCCCAAGCAATGACATAAACTCTCACTAGCCAGCCCGACGATTTCTATAACTTTATCAAGGTACTAAAGAATGTATAAAATTTTCTCTTTTTTACCTTTATTTTGCAATGTTGTAATACAACGAGATTTTTCCAGGGGTTACGAGAATATTGCTAGTTCTACGTGACTGCCCCTGTCCCGCTAAAACCTTGGCAGGCCTCGGAGTACGTTCCAAACCTGTAGCCATTGGGTTGGCGGTGTAGGTGCGGTTGAGACGACTCTCGTCTTTGTGTCCGGTCTGGCTCTGAACGCATGCCCCATAAGGACATGCGTCAACCCTCGCATGGCCTCCCTGCTACGGCACAGACAACCATGGGACCCTTTAAGGACGACTACACACTACGGGCTTGGATAGCGGCTTCGAGTGGGGCCCACTCAATACAATAATGAACAATAAAACAACAACAACAAACAACAATAGAACTAACAAAACAATAAACCCCAACAAAGCCTCAGTAGGTGGCGGGAACTCTGAACCGAGTCCCAAACCACCTCCCTCAAGACAGGAGGAGCGAAATCGCCTCCTAGAAAATTTTTGCCCCGGGGGGGCGGTCTCTAGTGGGGGTAACGCATCGGAATCGATGCATAAGGTAGTAGCCAAGGAAGATACCGAGGGAAAGTCGGAACCGACTTTCAATATTAATCGGGGGGTAAAAGGTGGGAATCCACCTTTGATAGGTAGCGGAGTACAGACGGAACCGTCTGTAATTCCTAAAGTAGGGGCGATGGATGGGAAAGCCAGCACCAGCAAGGGGCTTCCCCCTAGTTTTCCGGGAACTTCGGGAGTATCTCTACGGAGACCCTCCACTAGGCCTAAACGGCAGCAAGGGCAGAGTAAACGGTCCTTCTCTGATCTTCGTATGGCTTCCTGGAGCGCTACGGTGGGCAGAATGACTCTCAGTTATCTGAGAAGCATTCCCAGACGCTCGTGGGCCCGGAAGGTCATTAGGTGAGCAGAGGAGGGCAGTGGAAAGGGAGTGGAAGAGAATGCGCCACAATCGGACTCGGGAGTTAAAAGACAACGCTCCCATCCAGGAAGAGGATATCCCGCAAGAGAAGAGGCCCAGGATTGGTGGTGGCCCGCCAAAATCATTTAGCGAAGTCGCTCAACAGGCGGTCTCGATCATTTTTGGAGTAATGGACAGCGGTAAGGAAGACGGCGCTATCTCTAGGGAGGAATGGAAGGGGGTAGCGTCCGCCATCTCCGCAGTATTTATGAGGGTAGTGAGGGAAAACCCTGCCCCCCATCCCCCCCAAGCTGTGAAAGTGTCGGATGGCACTACGGTTCGTATAAAAGAATCGTCTGCGCTGACGAACGGTCAGACTCAATGTACAGGGCGGCAGTAGCCTTGGTGGGAGAGGTATGGGAGGGAGCTAAGCTGAAGGTAGTGGACAGAAAGGATCTAGCTGTATGTAACTATGGTTAAAATAATGCATACTTTCAAATATTTTTCTCAGGACAATCGTGCAACAAATGCCCTTTTTGTCTATTATATTGAGAGCTTTTTATGCCACTCCAATTTCTTGTGTACATTCTCAAAAAGCCAATAAAAGTTGTTTCCCAACCAATAGACTCTGCAAAACTTTCTGTTTTCAAGTATATTTTTCTGCACTTATTTCGTCTTTAATTTTTTACTTAACTTTTTCTATTTCCATTCACGAAATTTCTTAGCTGACCATGAATGATGTAGTTCGAGCAAATAAATGTGCATTTTTGGCCATTAGATTAACACATTGGCATGTAATATATGTATGGTATTTTTTAATCTCCCACACCTATTTTCTGCTTTATGCCTTAGCCTTAATCATTAAAGTGAATTATTATTGAGCTAAAATTTAATGTCACTTAGTGACATAAATACGAATAAAATAAAACACATGGCTTCCTTCTAGCAGCACTTCCTTTCTTCGTTGGTTTGTTTAGCAAACCCAAAGGCATTCACTTGGAAGGCCATGTGTGTGTGTGCTTTTATCAGATTACCTTTTCCTCATACTCGTATCTTTGCATGAAAAGTTTCTTGAATGAGTTAACTTTTATTTCCTGCCGCTTTTGCTTACTGCTTTCGTTTGCACCTTTATGCATCTAATAAAAACAAAATATATCTACGTAAGTGTGTGTGTACCTATACATATTCAATACCTACTTTTATTTATTAAGCATTGGCGAAGACATCCAGATTAATGGCGACCTGCGGCAGCTGAGAAAATAAAATATGTACAGCTGACATAAGAACATAAAAACATACATAACAAATGCAAGACGTTTTAACAACTAACCCAGTTTTGAACGAAAATGGAATGTATGTCGAATGTTAATTCTGTAAATTACAGAGCTAAAACATAAATAAAAAATACTTTTATTTAAATTACATATTTGTGTGAACATAAATTTTATAAATCATGACTTCTACATATTTAGACGTAGATTAAATACTCTTGCGTTTAAGAAACATTTTCTTTTAATTTAGTTGACACATCAATGTTCGAAACTTCTGTAGCTTAATTAAAAAAAGTCCGGCATTTCCTTTTCTGTCACTAAGCGGCCAGTTATGTACAGTGAGTCACAGTCAAAGTGAGCCACACTTCCTAGTCATCAGATTTAGTAGAAATTTGTTTAAAAATACCACAGATTGGAAAAAAGATTTATGTGTTTTTACTGTTTGAATATTAGCTTCAATAATTTATCGCTTACACGAAGAACTTTCTTTGTTTATTATAAAAAAATGAACAAAATTAATACTTTGTTGGGCCACCTTTGGCGGAAATATCGGCTTTTAGACGTCGGGGCATTGATTCTAATAACTTACAGGTATATGTGGAAAGAATTGCACGCCACTCGTCTTGTAAGGCATCTAAAAGACTTTGTTTTGAAGAAATGCTATGTTTCCGCAAGTTTTGGTCAAGACGGAACCATAAGTTTTCAATTATATTTATATCTGGAGACTGCGGTGGTACTTCCAATACGTGGGGGCAGTTATATAATAGATAATAGATAACAAACGACTTGTGCTTAGGATCATTGTCCTGGTAAAAATAGAAGTCGCCTTCGATCCCTAGTTTTTCGACACTTGGCTTAAGATTTTGCTTCAAAACGTCTATATAAACGTATTTATCCATTATGCTTAGAATATGTTGAAGATTTCCAGTTCCACCACCTGCCATGCAGCCCCAAACCATGACGGAGCCACCGCCGTGCTTCATACTGGGAGTTAGGTTTTTCGGCTGAAAGTCAGTGTTTTTTTGTCGCCATACCATCTTCTTACCGTCAGAGCCAAATAAGTTAAATTTACTTTCGTCTGTAAAGAAAACCTACAAAAATATTATTATAGCCTTTACGGTGCATTATACCGTTATGAACCTTTGCCAGAAACTCATATCCTTGTAGACATATTTCAGCGCAAACTCCAACCTTTTTTTCGATTTTTGCTGCTAATAAATGGCTTGTTTCTGTCCGTACGACCATTATAACCATGCTTTCTGAGAACTCTTCTTACAGTTTCGGGGTTAACGTAGATAGCTGCTCCTCAACCATCTTCGTCAATTTTGGAGCACTAAGATGAGGATTTTTCTTCACTTCCCGCAAAATAAATGCCTCGTCCCTTTCTGAAAACGCCTTTTTTTTGCTTTCTTTCTGCTTGTTTCCTACTCTTCCTCCTCTAGTAAAGCGATGTATGATGTGCTGGACAGTTCCTCGACTTTTATTCACATATTCCGCAATTTTTCTTTGGGATTTTCCTTTTTTAAAAAGATCAATTACTAACTGTCTAATTTCAACACTTGTTTGTCGACCCATCTTTATAAGCCGCTTGATAATAAACAACTAAAACTCTAAGAATAAGATGCAAGCGAAAATTAATATCCAAAAATACATATCCCGTTATTTTAAAAGAAACAATGTCAGGTGGCTCACTTTGAGTGTGACGTTAGTTTGTGCGTTTGTTTTTGTTCTTCATTATTACTCTTACTTCGGCAGCAAACAAACAGAAAAAATACAGTAAGATTACACAAGCATGCTCACTTAATAAAGTTGACAAAAAATAATGGGTGTTTGAAAGTATTTACAAAAGTTGTTTAAACAAATATCTTCAAGGAATTGGTGGCTCACTTTGACTGTGACTCACTGTATATTTCACTGTATCACCTATCACAGCGTAGAAAGCAGCAGCTGTTGGACCTGAAGTCGCCTGGATGCTGTTTATACTGACACTGAGCTATTCAATTAGTGAACTGAATAACGAGATGATGAATACGATACCAAATAATATTCGGCAACACTACAAAACACGATGTAAAAAATGCAAAGCGAATCTCAGCGAATTTGAAAGAATTAGCTGATTTGCTGACGTAATAAGAAAGATGACAGCAGTTTGTTTACTTAGAGCTTCTAGCGCCCTTAGGGAATACAAATGGAGTGAGCGGGCACAATTTTGCTGTCAAGTTCTCTAAAGTTGCTCTCACAATTTTGCTTCGGTTGGCCAAATCCAAGGCGAATTTATTAAGGGTGATAGCGTAGGCCGAGTGATTTTTTTTCTTTCATATGACGTCAGCAAAATATGAAATCGAGAATGTCAGTTATATTTTACATCTATTCTACTTTCTTTTGTCGTGGCATTCTAATGAATAACACATTGCTCTTGGTCTAGTGCCACCATCTTTAATAAATTCACCTTAGCCAAAACATTTATTATAATATCCTTGACAATAACGGATCAATGGATATGGAAATCGGAGATTGGACACTTTCCCTCTTTGCTTTTCATGGTTATTTCCAAAACTTTGGCGTCTGGAAGCCTCCACGCAAAGAGCAATTTTTTTTAAAGCTTCTTTGTTTTCATAATTTTATAGTAATAGATAGGTAGGTAGGGTGGCTGTAGTAATAACACACATAGACCTGCCCTCTCCTGGGGAACTGTTTCCCCTCCGTGAGGAGAAATTGCAGCTATTGGATCAACTTCATATTCTAAGAATTACTGTTATTGGTAGAACTTTTTCTTATTGCTGGAAAGTGGAAGAAATAAATTAATACAATTTACGCTATCAAATGAATGCCGCGGGAGCGTAGCATTAGTTTATTAGTCGAAAAAATGTGCAGTTAATGTAATGGAATAAGGATATAAGTTGCAGATTTCATCTCTCATGAATCTACAGTCTCTGTCTGAAGAAAAGAACCGGTTTTTTCTTGTAACTTCAAGATACATTTCGTTCTGTTTTTTGCTGCGTAATAGTCCCACTCAAGGGCTACGACACCAGTGCTAGCTCAGGTTAGTGTCGTTCGAAACTTTCCCGTAAACGCAATCAGACAAAAATGAGTGAGAAGTACGCGAAGCGTTTTGAGGCGGTATTTTTATGCACGCATTCGAAACAGCCGAAATTATCTTACGCCGCGGCTGCAAAAATGATTAAAGAATCAAAAAAGTTTGTTGTGATGTGTAATCAGCGGTATAGACAAAAATTGTGTACACAAATTTTGATGAGTTTTCCGAGCGCGTCTTGAAGCGAGTGACGACAAAAAAGCAGGATAAAGTAATCGTCCAACTTTTTCAGCGGTGACTACGCCAAGCACAATCAGTTCTTGCTAAAAAGGGAATAGATGTGAGTATCAACACCATCGAGAGTCGACTGAAGGAGGCGAATATATCCTACCGTCCCACATCAACAAAACCACTGCTCTCAGAAAAACTCTTTGAGAAACAACATGAAAAGAAAATGGCGTCACAGTAATGGACTGGCCTTCCCAATCCCCAGTCACCAAGCTCATTGAAAATGTGTGGGGAACTATGAAAACGCATCTTGCCGGAAAGCCAGTTCCTGATTTAAAGCAACTTCTGCGTCAGGTTCGCAAAATATAGTCCTGTTTGACGACGAGCTACGCAGAAAAACTGGTTCAAAGCATGAAGAAGTTGCCAGACTACGCGACAACGATGGAGACTACACGACTTATTGAGTAATTGCGACTGGTAGTTTTGTTCATACTTTCATGTAAAAAAATTTTTAAATATGTATAATAATATTATATATTTTATTCTTCAAGAATAATCGCGGTTCCTGTTTTCTGACACAGACTGTATGTACGTGCGTATTTTTAAGGCAAACGAATGTTTATACAATGAAGTATATGAATATGCTGAGTTTGGATTGGTTTTGACTTACTCATACCTATATAAAGTTATTTTTTAATGTTGGAATTCAAGAAATCCAACCGAAAGTAATACTAATAATAATAATAATGAAACGTGTTATGTAAAGGGGTTAGCACATACACATAGATGCTTACATGTATATGAATACATTTATGTTTATGTTGCACTTTGTAAATATGCAACGCTCTGCCATCGATTTCTGAAAACGGCTGAGGATTTTATAACAAGAAGAAGATAAAATAGTCCAACTGATTTGTTTTGTAGAAGTAAATAAAACAAGCAGAAATGGCGAAATCTATAAAACAACAACAATAGTGTTCCATATGAAACTACGAAACAGGAAAACTGCAAAAAAAAACACAACAACTAAGCATTACATTTTTTGCCTTCAAAGCAGAATAGCTATTGGAAACCACAAGAGGGGAGCATCGCAACTTCAAGATACCCAAAAACAACGAAGCAGTAATGCAATGCAGCCTCACAGCAATGGTATCCAAATGCACCGACAATGCAAAAATCATAATCAATTTCGGAATTCAAAATTGAAAACAAAAACAAAGAACTCTTTACTATTGGAACAATTTTGTGAGCGCGGACATACTCGTAAATCTATGAGCCCAAGTCAGCTTTGTTCATGCCCTACGAAATCTCTGTGCTCTAAGCAGAATTCAAATTGGGTATTGGCTAGAGCCGCTTTCTAAAAGCTGAGTTCGATTGAGTCTAGTCAATTTAAGCAAGCTGAGGCAAATGCCGAGGAAAGCAATAATTTCAACCGCTCATTCAGTCGATTTTCCAGAAAAGCAGAGCAGAGCAAACATCATTGCACATTTGCTAATGCTTATTTCCAATGCGTAAAAAGGCACAAGGGGATTTGGCTGGAGCAGGCGAGAGAAAGCGAAGTGCAATCTTCTTCGCCTTCAAACTTTAAGGGTTTCAAGTGAAGATGCTTGCTATGCAGTTATGCGCGTAGCCCTAAAGGCCTGTATGTGTTTACATGCGTGTAGGGACCCTATAAGACAATGCTGAGCAATTTCGGAAACAAATTTCAACACATTGATAAGTATTTGATTAAACTTTAATTAACTCGCATTATCAGAATGGTATATACAACATCTTGTAACGCGGTAATTAGATATTTAAGGTAGTAGTCTGGTAACTTATTTTGAAAATTTCGAATTTCGGTTTTTTACATATTTTGAAAGTGCGATATATTGGTAATATACTGTACAAATTTTAGACCGAAATTCGAAATATTGACGAAATTATAGCACATACATGAGAGCGGCTCGTACTTGCGTGCGCTAAGCCGCTAAAACTTTAAACGCGTTTTTCTCAAAACAACGTTTTTCCGGATGGCCGTCGTGAAAACAAATTTTCTATCTAACGGATTGAGCTGAAATTTAGATATGTTTTTCTACACATCAATAGGTCGGGCGGGTAGTAGATTTAATTTATTTCGTCCCTAACTTTCCATTTTTTAGTCCGATTTCCACTTTAAAAAAAGGCAATTTTCTTACGAAGTCCGCCATTTTGTTATTTTTTGTCAAAATCATTTTATCTTACTACCCGCCAGAACGACAAGCACACTGATTAATAAGCAATTTGTTTTTTCTGTTTCAGATGACCACAAGTGACGAAATCAGGCCGGCCAGCCACTGTACCTCTTTTTTTGCCGCTTGCTGCAGTGTACAAAAATAGTACCTATTAAAACATTAAAAAAAAAATTTTTTTTTGTACACCTTCTGATACCTTTAATAACATATCAGAAAATTAAACCGATTGAATTTTATTTTCCCTTCTAAAAATGTCCCAAACATGGCCTCAAAAAACGTGTAAGTTACCAGACAACTACCTTAAATTGATTCTTCTTTCCCCTTGTAGGTGTGATATTCTATCCCTCTTTTACCAATAGCAGTTTCATAAAGCGTGATTAAATTTCAAGGGCCGATGTTGAATGTGAACCACACTTAAACGTCAACGACACCGTTGGACTTCTTTCTTTGGGGTTATTTGAAAGAAAAGGCATACGTCGATAAGCCAGCAACAATTCAAGAGCTAAAGGATGAGATAAATCGGCACATTAACGGCATTTAACCTCAATTATGCCTCAGTGTCATCCAAAATTTGGACCATCGGATGGAGGTGTGCCGCCTAGGTCACGGCGCCTATTTGGCCAATATTTTGTTTCATTCGTAATTGAGCCATACCAGTTTTATCATAATAAAGAGAAATGACAATAATTTCCAAAAAAAGTGGTATTTTATTCAAAATCAACACCGGCCCTTAAAACTTAGCCACCCTTTATAAGCTAAAAATATATCTACTGTGCTCTAAAGGGCAAAACAACTAAACATGTTTATGCTTATAATGTAATGCTGACAATTAAAGAACTCATTGTTGTCCTCACAAACCCCTATTAATCAAACTACTCATTTTTATCCCAAGCTCCGCAACATTAATAATCAAACTACATACTAATTTTTGTCATCACAAACTTCTCAGCAGTAATAATCAATTCATTCGATAGCAAAGAGTTTTGCAATCTATGGAGCTTTACTTTTGGCCTCTTAGCTAAAGCCAGATGGTCTCACTGCGGATGGGGCTATATAAGAACAAATACTTTTTAGTCTGTACCTAATAAACTTTTGTGCCGCATTCTTGCTCTTCGTATGTTTACTTGTACTTACAGTTTTAAGCGCGCATGTAATGGACTTGTAATTTACTGTAATATGTTACACTGTGCTGTAGGTACTTCTCCCGCATTTACAGCAACACAAAATGATTGAAGAAGTATAAATAATTATTTGTCAATATTAAATTCTCTGTACACGCAATGGCTTACTTTTCTCATTGTTGCCACAAACAATTTTTGATTCCATTTCACACATTCCTTGTCGATTGGCATTCCATTCCTCTCACTATGCCACTTTCTGTGGATTAATATGATACTTACAGAAACGCTTTACTCGTTGTTTTTTGGCGTGTTTTTTGCATACGGTGTTGAGAATTTTCTTCCAAATTACGCATATGTTCGGAAATATTTTCTATAATAGAAGAAAAAGCTAGAATCCATGTGTAAAAAAATTTATTTTTGATATCTACAATATGTTTTATTAACAGAATCAAAAATGGCGATAACAAGCAAATACATTTTATTTTATGTTGTAATAGGAAAAGTGATTGCATGAAATGTTTTATTTGTAAATTAACCTAAAACTTAGACAAAATCATATAGCACCACCTTGCGGTTCTTCAAAAAATAGATTTTTCATACCAAGAAATTCCGAAGTACAAGTTTGTGCTACAAAAAACTAAAATTAATGCCAGGCAAGTAAATATTAATTTCCAAATTTCTTCATATTCAAATAAGATATATATATATGTATATATATATATATAATTGGCGCGTACACCCTTTTTGGGTATTTGGCCGAGCTCCTCCTCCTATTTGTGGTGTGCGTCTGGATGTTGTTCCACAAATGGAGGGACCTACAGTTTCAAGCCGACTCCGAGCGGCAGATATTTTTATGAGAAGGTTTTTCATGGCAGAAATACGCTTGGAGGTTTGCCATTGCCTGCCGAGGGGCGATCGCTATTAGAAACATTTTTTTCTTAATTTTGGTGATTTCACCGAGATTCGAACCGACGTTCTCTCTGTAAATTCCGAATGGTAGTCACGCACCAACCCATTCGGTTACGGCGGCCGCCCAAATAAGATAGCATCTTTTAAAATTTGGGGACTCGAAATTGATTTAAGGCTTTACCCCAATGGACTTTTTTTCTTATAATCTTATGTAGAGTCAGAATCTGCTAGGAACGATGTCGAAAAAAATTGACCCTCCCTAATGTACATACATATAACTAAAAAATTATATAAATCCAGCATGAGTTCATATTTTATTAGCACCTAACGGGTGAATAGTTGACTAGAAAATTCCCGGCAGGGTTGAACGTATATATGTACGTGAATATGCATGCATTGGTATGCCTTTTATGCACATTCGTTCAGTCGTGCTGATTTCGGGAAATAAATAAAATTTTTTCTTGGCAGGAAATGAAGAAATTCACAGCGATTGTTCAATTGGAAAATCGAATGCGATCACTCGGAATGCTGCCAAGACATACAACAACGAAAGAGGGAGAACAACAAGTAAAGAAGAGAAAAAACGCAAGCAATACAATGCTGAGTGGGCAACAACAACTACTACCAGCAATATGCCACGACCAGTTACTCAGACAGGTTGGCGCTTAAGGGGACAGATACTTGTAAACGACCATATTTTCCCTGATTTTCATTAAAATTATTTAAAATGAAGAAGTCATATATTTTTTTCAAAATTAGCAAACAGTTTACTTATACATTAAAATAATATAACTTTTTTTTTTATTTTAATAATTTAAAATGGTGGATGTACACTCAATTCTTCCAGTAAGGTCGCGGGGCTTCTCAATCGCAAGCATTGTAGCATCAGCGTCAGTGACCTGAATACAAAAAACTAAAAATTTGTTTGTTTATTAATGTCATAATTTCTATATGAATTGAACAGAAATGGGGGGAAAAATTCGCGGAATAAAATGCTTCACAAAAAAAATTATTTTTTCAAAAAATTTTCGAAAAATTGTAAATTTACATAGAATTTAATATCATAAAAAAGATATGTGCAAAATTTCAGGGGGATCGGTCAATAACTTGTCGAGTTGTCGTGTGCTCCAGTTCGAAAAATATATTATAGTTTTGAGAAAAATGCGTCTAAAGTTTGAATACAACGTAACTATACCTCTCCCAGCGCTCGAACGCAAAGAATAGAGTCGTCACGGTTGACGATCTATAATATAAGAAATACTTAAATCTACGTTCTAAAATTTTTTTGACATATTCTTAAAGGATTATATTAACAGTTTAAGAAGCAAAAATTTTTTTTTCGAAAGTTTACAGGTATCTGTCCCCTTAAGCTATGCGAATGAAAAATCAAGCGCACGAACGGCGACAAGGTTTTGTGCAAATCTAAAAAGCAGCTGAAAATACTCAACTACATTTCTTACCATTTTCGCTATCACCTTCACCTTCGCTATCCCAATTTCGAGCTTACCTCTTCCTATAAAAATCGATTTTAGCTTGACGCTTTTCCCCGTAATTATTCCCTTCAGCAGCTTTAAATTAAGTTGGAAGTTGTAGGGAATTTGCGCCAACAAAATTGGCTAGGAAATCTCATAGCCCAAATATGTACGAGTAGGTATTGACGCTGCCATAAATAAGTGCAAATTTAGCGGTACGTATACTTACACAGGTACTTGAATGCACTTGCTACGTAAAGGTGAAGAATGATTTTAGTATTTTCCCCGGGAAATGGAATACTACTGTGGGCAAAAAGTAAGGTGAATTTATTTGTCAAACTTCGCGGGATTAAAATTTCGCTCTAGTTATTTTTTTTATGAGTTGGCAGCACTGTTAATAACATTTGAGCCAACTTTCATGTGAATGTCATTATCAGTAATATATTTACGCTTGTGTTTACCAAACGACCAGGAGTACATTTTTCGATTTTTACAATGTCTGATTTGATTGAGCAGAGAAGTGCCATCAAATTTTGTTTGCGGAATCAAATTTCGGCTGCGGAAACGTTTAGCATGGTGCATTTGGTGATTCGACCATGTCGCAGAAAAATGTTTATAAGTGGTACAAAGACTTCAAAGAGGGTCGAGAACGTGTTAATGACTTGGAGAGCTCCGGACGACCATCGACGTGGACAGATGACCAACACGTCAATAAAGTGAAGGAGTTAGTGCTCAAAAATCGTTGCTTGACTGTAAAGACCTTACAGATATGATCGGAATATCAGAAGGATCTGTGAAAACCATGTTGAAAGGCCATTTGGGCCTACGAAAAGTCAAATCTCGTTTGGTACCGAAAACTCTCAATTTCTTGGAAAAAAGTCGTCGCGTTGATGTGTGTGAAACAATGCTTTCAGACTATCAGAACAAGCTCAAATGCATCATTACGGGAGATGAGACTTGGATATATGCCTATAACCGTGAAACAACCGACCAATCAAGCGAATATCGTGCTAAAGGCGAGGCCAACCCGAAAAGAGCACGTCAAAGTCGTTCAAAAATAAAGGTCATGATGACAGTTTTTTTCGTGGTGTGGTGCACTATGAATTCCTTCCACCTGGCCAAACAGTTAATAAGGAATATTATTTGAGCCATAACGCTTACGTGAAGCAATTCGTCTAAAAAGACCAGAATTATGGGCCAACAACTCTTGGTTTTTGCTTCATTTTGCATTATCGCACCGTCTCACACTGCACTCGTTCTTCGTGACCATTTCGCCAAAAATTCCACGCATATCGTTCCACAACCACCGTATTCGCCTGGTTTGGCTCCGTGTGACTTCTGGCTATTCCCAAAACTCAAGAGACCAATCCGGGGAACGCGTTTCGAGTCGATTGAAGAGATAAAAGCTGAATCGAAGAAGGTGCTGATGGCTATACCGGAAATGGACTATTTGGCATATTTAGGGGATTGGAAAAATCGTTGGCAGTATATTTCATCGAGAGGGGATTATTTTGAAGGGGATGAAATTGATTTACAAGAATAAATAAAGATTTTTCATTTTACAACCAAATTCACCTTACTTTTTGCCTACGTACCCACTGGATAAAAACAAAATTATGAAGTTTGACAATTTAGTAGGTCATCACTACATCGGAAGTAAGTAGCCATTCACCAGTTGGGAACGGTGATCCATTAGAAAATCAATGAAGGAAATAAAGTAGTTTTGCAAAATGCGAATTTTATCAAATCAAACCTCTAGTAGTCTCTAAGCCTACTCGACCTTTTAGCATACGAAATCGATTCTTTCAGTGAAACTACTTGGATACTCAACCTTTGAAAGATATCGTAGAAGTATAGTAGTCGTCCAAAATTTCCAAGACTTATTATTGCAGTACTGTACAAGAAGTGTTGTAAAACTCTGACACTTTCTCAACTTTACCGGTCCAACAGGAAGCAACGGTCCAAATACGGCAGTCAAATGAGATTTTGTCCAACACGCGGCCTTTATTCCTGTGGGGAGTTGTACACTCGTTTTTGAAACCTTTAATAAGTCCACCCTGCTGCGGTGATGGCTATTTTAGTGGCAATCGATATGCGAATATGGTTATCAGTGTATCTGTTTCAAATAAAAAGCAACGATTAGATTAATGATACTTGTGACACTACCGTTTGTTTCTTATCTACTTATATAGAAAACATTTATAGTCCTACTTGATGGCTGACCTTTAAGAACAAAATATCGCAAAATTCATGATTTTTTTGGTGGAAATAATTATTCGAAAACCTCCTTGGTGGTTGCAAGAACTAAATATGCTTGAAATTGAAAGACTGTAATGGATTGTTTAACCGGGCTAATACCACTGGTATGGTAGACGATTGGGAACGTCATAAAGAAAGCCTCAGAATCTATAAAAGGCTCTTAAAAGAGCAAAACGTAGTTCGTGGCGAAATTTTTGTAGCTCAGTTGATTGGTGCGCGGAAACTTCTAGGCTCAGGAAAGTATTGTCCAGCTACGTCCCTATGTTTTGTAAAAAGGACGGTTCGTGGACCATGTCTAGTAGGGAATCTGTGGATTTCCTGTTATATATTCACTTTCCTGGCAGTTTAGGCATCCATTATATATCATTATATCATTAGCAGCAGTACAACAATGAACACTATAATAGAAACTTTGACGAAATCGTCTGTGAAACTAAGATTTGAAGGACGCTTAATCATTTTAGACCTTATAAACCACCTGGCACTGATGGTATCGCTCCTGCAAAGCTTCAATGAATGCTTGATCCGGCGATACCGTTGCTCTTGGTCGTGCTTAAAAGTTGCCTCAGGCGGTCATATATTCAAGGTAAGTGGAGAGAAACTAACGTAGTTTTTATTCCCCAAGCACGTCCTTTCGAAGGACTGCAGACTAATCAGTTTGTCATCGTTCTTTCCAAAAACTCCGGAACGTTTGATCGATCTTCACGCAAAAGGTCGCTAGAACAATGGTTACTTCTCGGCAGCTTAACATGCATATACTAAGGATTGGTCAACCGATACTGCACTGCACTCACTTGTGGGTACTACTACGGAGAAATCTTTCTCGGTTAAAGAATACACTCTAGCAGACTTCCTAGACATTGAAGATGCATTTAATAATATATCTCCAATGAATGGTCTCTCGGCCCTTTTTAAGGTTGGAGTTGATATGCCAATTAGACAACTAGTACTTAACCTGCTAGTTAGTCGGAAAATAATTTCCAAATTAGGTGCTACTTGCACCGCTCGCACAGTCCTCTTCTGCGGAACCTGGGCCTCAACAATACGCTGTTCATGCTCGATGCTCCGGGCTGTAAAGTCAGTGCTTATGCAGACGACATATTGTTGCCACATGCTTAAAGATTCAACGTACCTCATTTTAACTATATCAGAAGTTGCAGAGGTTGCGTGGCAGGTCACTAGGTTGAGGTATTTTGGCTCATCGTTTCTAAATAATACCGATGATCTTAGGGATATTAGTGTCAGCCAGATCAATGGGTTTGCACTTAAAACAAATTGGTTTAGCAAGGAGTAGGAGATAAACCGTTACTGTGGTATCGCAATAGATCGGCAACGGTCTAGTCGGTTGGTCTGGAGATCGACTGCCACTTCTACCTACCAACCATCGCCCGAATTCAACGGTTGGTAAAAATTTCAAAAAACTGGTTCTGTTGAGGACAGAAAAAGAGCTGGCCGACCAAAAACTAGGTATTCTGTTGAGAGTTTTGCAGTTTTGCTGCTGTAGCGCTAGGTGAGGTGGGGAGAAATATGTGTACCTACTTCTAGTTTGACAGCGAAAAAAAAAATATTCATGCTTGAATGGTTATGTTGTGCATCTGTTGGGATAGAAAGGTGTAATCTATTATGAACTCCTTAACCCACCTCAACAGACTCAGACATTGCACCTCTATTGTAGAGCAGTTCACTTCTTAGGGGAGCATTGCAAACTGGCTCAATGAATGGATCAAGTCAAAAGAAGTTGAATTTTTCGTCAGAGCAATCCGTATGCTGCCTGAAAGATGGAGTAAAGTTTTAGCTTCCAATGCACATACTTCACATAATATCATGTATTATTTAATTCTTTGAATAGTTGGTAACTTTGGCTAAGAAAAGACGGAAACTTTTTCCCATACCAAATACATATTTCGATTTTTTTTAATAAAAGTAAATCTTGCGAATGAATGAGATAAGCACGTGTTGATAAATAAAACCGTTTTGGAGAAATACAATTTCCATCCATTGGAGACAGTTTTCAAAAATATGCGCACTACCAAATTTCGTGTGATGTATGTTCATATATGTGTATTTGATCATGAACATGTACACTGCATGCACTCTGTAATGGCTCAAAGTTACTCCCTGCATCCATCAAGTATCGTTGTCCAGAGAGTCCCTTCAACTCAACCGAGTTACTTTATTTTCAATTCCTGAATAAAAAACAATCAAGTAGCCTCTTTAAACAGATGCGTGCTGCTTCCGTCTCTTATGTTTTACAGGTGTTGCTGGTTGGTACAGTATGGCTCTGCTGAACTTTTGGCAGTGCTTCAGAATTGTGATTAGATTAAGTCCTATTAAGAATACATACAGATACTTTCTACTCCATTGTTCTGTATTCTGTAAAAGGACCTTTGAGTCGTTTTGTTGAATTGGTAAAAAAATAGTTCCACATTCACAAGAATCCAGAATAGCCGTCACCAATTTTGTTATTTACGTATGTGGATTGACTAACAGAAAATTCCACATCATTTCAAGAAACATTTTCATATCGAAGTATTTTCTTGGCGTCCTGAGAAGTAATTCTAAATAAAAAGCAGCATCTTTATATCTCAATGAACTGTATTCATATGTTTTTATTTCTCAAGTTATCCATATTTATCCTGTCCATCTGAACAGTTTTTCCAAAGAAAATACTAAATAAATCGACTAAGAGTGTGCTCCTGAATGAATATTCAAAATTTTCGATTTGCTTCTCAGAAAGTATGATCATTTGTTTTCCACCTTGAGTTTTGACGTTATACAAATTAAGAGACCCATAGGGAGAGCTTCATATGAAAACTTTTTAATTTACACATGCGACTTTTTATGTTCTCAGTAGGTATAGAATCTGTGACCAACGAAATGGGCGCAGCTTTGCAAAACTAATATTAGTAACTCATACATAATTCTTAATTAAATATTTTTTGAGCATAATTTAAACGGCATTGTCCTATAAATGGTTACTGGACAAACACATGCCTTGTTGGTAAAAGCACAAGCAAATAGAAAAAAAAATGAGGATTGTGGGTGGCGTTGGCCGTTTTGTAAGCTAATCCGTCAGCCTATCAGGCACAAAAAGGCTGTGCACATGCATATGACGGCATGGCGCTCAATTGTCATTCTCTATGTGTGGCATTCTGCGAGTTGTGGAGGATTTGGCTATGGATTTTCTCCTCAGGTGGGATTTTCCCGCATTTTTCCATTTTTACGTGATTCAGTTTTTCACTTCTAATACTCGACGTTGACAACAGCTAGCATTTGCGAGTTGATACTGGCGAAAAGCCCCATTAGACACATTTTACTTACATCCTCCTTTCCAAAAAAAAAAATCGAACTTTTTATAAACAATAACAACCAGTAAAATAATTTATATTAATAAATACACTAATTATACACAAGTCTCTGTAAATCCTATTATAAACTTGAAAAAAAGGAAAAGTTACTGGGTCCCTGGTCCGTAGTGATACGTACTAAGTACGCATAATCAAACCCTAACGCTATTTTTTAGCGGGTATGTATCAAGTTCAAGAATTTTTCAAAAGATGACGCCATTTTATTAATAAAATGTTCAGTTTTTTTGTAGATACTTGTCAGCATCAGTAGAAAATTGTAAGCTGCTAAGGTTACTGCAAAATGATTGAACACTCAAAATTCATAACCGTAGATAGAAACATATTTTTGCATGCAAACATATACATATGTATGCGAACCGATCATATTTGTTTGTGAGTACGTAAATTAACAAATCCTTCTTATGACGCAGGCACGTTTAAGTAGACACATACATATCATCCACATAATCCATGAAATCGCTTTGGGCTGTATTGTTTTCAAGCTGCTCATCTTTGACATGATTTGACTTTTATGTCATTACCATATTACTGCCATTAAGCCCTCAAGCGAACACACGCCCATTTGCCTAAAGTTCAGTCTGATATTATGCGAACGAATCTAGAGAGAAGCAAGAGAACAATACATGCATCTCCCTTCTGACACTTCATATTGCGTATACAGATTTAGTATATGTGAACATGGGGGCAGATGCCAAATTCAAGTGTTTGTGTCTAGATTAGAATGAGAATTTTAATTTATTGCCGCTTCACATTTGCTGCCAGCACACAAGTGACATTTTTCAACCTCCCTTTAACATTTCATTCACAGCGAAATTTTAAATAAATAATTTTCAATTTTTCACTCTCTTTGCCTTTGTCTGATGAAAATCATTCTTCTGGCATACTTCATCTTCATGCATTGCGAAATTACACATACTTACAAATATATTTGCACATATGCTTGAGAAAATGTTGGCGCTTACAGCTTCTGAGTGCTCGGAAATTTTAAATTTACTGCATATGCTCTGTTCTCCGACTACTTATGTCATGTATGTAGCACAACTTCGTGACTTTCAAAATAAACAGGTATTTTTTCTTGTTGGTAATTGCATAGATTGGAGAGGTAAATCCTTCATTGAAGCATTATAGAAGCATATTATAGGACAGATTGGAAATTTGGAAGCGGAGTAAATGTAAGCATCGAACAAAGCGTCAATATACTTAAAATATTAACTTTAATTTTAATGAGGCTGGCCTAGTAGGTCATTTTTTGTTTTTCTTTTTTCAATTATATTGTGATTGTTACTTATTAGCTTATCCATTTTAATAAAAATAAATTACATAAAAAATGTTTCGTTTTAAACTCAAAGTATTTTTAAAGACTGCATAATGAACCACAATTCTCTGATATTTGCTTATACCGGGCAGCATTTACAGGGTGGGCCATATAGCGTTTGCTTTTTGAACCACCTATTTTTTTGAGAATGGTAACACAGATGACAGTCAAATGTGTTCATAATTTACTTAAAGGTTTGACATATACGAAATGGGACGCTATACGCTTGAACAAAATTGGGAAATATTGAAAACCTATTTCCAAAGTGGTGAGTCTTCTTCTCCTTTTCTGATTTTCACATCGGTGGCTACGTCGGTTTTGGGGCTTAGAAAATCCTCACGTTACTGTAGAGAGGCAAATGCATCCACAACGAGTCACTGTTTGGTGCGGATTTTGGTCAGGCGGCATCATCGGACCATTTTTTTTTCGAAAATGAGCGAGGAGCCGCGGATACAGTAAATGGTGAGCGTTACCGTGACATGCTCAACGAGTTGTCTCCAAAAATTGAAGAGGATGACATGCACGACATTTGGTTTCAATAGGATGGTGCAACTTGTCACACTGCCAAACTTACACTCGAACTTTTGGCTACCGTTTTTGAAAACCGAATAATCAGCCGAAATTCCGATATCAATTGACCGCCTCGGAGCTATGACTTAAGCCCGTTGGACTATTTTTTGTGGGGAGCCGTTAAGCAAAAATGCTATGCGAACCATCCAGAGACAATTGATGCTTTAAAACCCGAAATTGAAGTTGCCATTCATGAAATTGGAGCCCAAACAATCGAAAATGTGCTTAAAAATTGGGTTGATCGAATGGTCTACTGTAAAGCCAGTCGTGGCAGTCATTTGAACGATATTATTTTTCATTCATAAATGACAATGTTCAATCTTCAAAATAAAAAAAAGTTTGAAAAAATATTGATTAGTTTTTTTTTATAGCCGATTCAAAAAGCAAATTTTACATGGCCCACCCTGTACATATTTGATTTAAGTCTGGAGCACATATGTAAATAAGCTGGAGTATGTTGGCAAAATGAAAACTTCAAGTGAATTCATCAATCATCAACAAAATACCTTCATTTAATTCAAATTCAATTAAAATATCAATTTGTGATACCTTGCCCAACTTTTGAGATACCGAAAAGACTTAACGAAGTTAATTGGCTATGAAACATTTTGAGGTTTAGCGTACTAGACAGAGCTGCATCACTTGATTCACAAAAACGCTAGTCATTTCAATACGTAGAACCGGCTGCCATGAGAATGCTTGACGTGTGCTAGAGCCTGAGCAACCTGACAAACGAATAAGGAGACGTCTCTTCGACTACACCGACGGTATCCAAAATCAAACACAACTGCAACTACTGAACCTTCCTCAACTCCGATCCCCTGAATCCCGTTATCGGAGTCCAACCTCCACCCATTGCAGGCGAAGTGCTTCAACTGCCTCGTGAGACCCACGTAACTTCGGCTCAATTACGATCTAGATGTTGTGGCTTGTTAAACACCTATATACTTAACTAGAATCGACCACAACATAATAAATACTTATATGCCTAGCATGTGAAGGTACACCGCATGATACTAACCACCTATTCACATGCCCTCTTAAATCCATTTCCCTAACACCCCTCTGTTCTAGACCCAACCTGTCGAAACAGCACTGGACGATGGTGATCTGATCTAATGCTACAACAACAATAACACTGATCAAACGTTTTTTAGATTTCAGTTTGAGTTTGAACATTTCGTGCACAGGTTACTGGATTCATATTATTTATTGTAGGATAAGTAAATGGACCTACACAAATACAATTTCACTAATATCAACAACAATTTTCTTAAAACGTAGTAGAGTAGCAGAGATTGATTTCGATGTTTTTTTGAAGTGAAACTTCTTTAGCGGCGCACGCTGGGGATTTTGCGGAAAAAAGTCAAATTTCCAACATACCACCTACGCAATGTTTAATGGTATTTCTAAATTCCAGAATAGAACCAACAATAAAATCAAAAAGAATTACTAAATTCCGACTTACAGTTTTTTTTTTTATAGATATGTGAAAAGTATAATTGTTTTATAGTATTGAACTGACTAAGAAAAAACTTCAAAGCCCAAGGTGGTTTTTTTTCCTTTTGCTTGAGCCGACTTCGAATTTTCTATTTTTCATTTAGGGTACGATATTTTTATATATTTTAGCCGGAAGAACAAAGGGTGTGAAGCATTTGATTATCTATTTATAATTAATTTTACAAAAACAAAAAAAAAAATCATATTCCTTCATATTCTTGGATCTGCAAGTTGAGCTACATTTACCTACGGTCAGAAACTAGTATCAACGTGTTCCTTAATAGCGTCTCTTTCAGTTTTAATCAATTGCAGGTGCCACCAGGCGCCACTGCCTTTTTTTTGGCAATGATAACACAGGGCAACAAAAAAAAAAAAAATCTGCGGCAATAATTTTTTTTTTCAGAGAAACCGAAGTCACAGTAAATAATCGTGAATTTAAAGTAAAACATCAATTATATTTTTCGATGATCGACGGTAAAACAGCGCAGTTTGTGACAGAAACATTAGCAGCATCTTCTTGTTTTATTTGTGGAGCAACAACCTCAAAAATGAATAAAATTGAAGAAGTTCAATCCAGGCCCGTAAATGAAGAAGCACTGATGGAGTGTCTTCTGGAGTGTCTTCTGCATGTAGCCTATAATATGGAATTTAAACGAGGACGAGTCGACTCACATACTCGCCCAATAAAAAAAGCCAGAAAACAATTGATAAAACGAGAGCTAAAAGATAAAATTGGGATACAGGTTGATACTGTCAAGCAAGGATCCGGCACAACAAATTCCGGAAACACGTCACGAAGATTCTTTGCCAATCCAACCTTAGTTTCTGAAATAACAGGTTTGGACGAAGATTTAATTAAAAGATTTGCTGTTATTCTTGAAGCCATAACCATACGTGAGCCAGTGAACCCAACAAAATTTGGAGATTTTTGTATGGAGACAGCAAAAAAGTTTGTTACTTTGTATGAATAGTACAATATGCCAACTACTCTCCATAAAATTCTCATACACGGTAAGGATATAATGGAAAATTGTATTTTCCCTGTGGGTATATTGTCTGAAGAGGCTCAGGAATGTCGAAACAAAGACTACAAAAAGTATAGACTCAGACACTCCAGAAAATGCAGCAGAATTGCCACGAATCAAGACATCATGCACCGAATGATGGTGACATCAGACCCGTTGATATCACATTTGACACCTTCTTTCAATAAGAAAAAGCACAGTGATTTAAGCAAGGAAGTAATTGCGCTTTTACAAGAATAAAATTTGCAAAAAAATATGTTTTATATGAATATGTAATGTGTATAATTTGTGTATGTATGACATCATTAAAAATAAATATTTGTTCATTATTTATTCACTTGTCGGCAGTCCATATAAAAATTTTCATATTTTTACAAATAACGCAGTAGTATATATTTCTATATGGAAAAAACATTGATTTTCAACATTTTTTTAAAACAGTTTTTAAACATTTAAATCATGTTCTTTCCATATATTTTTAAAAATAAAATTTATGAATTTTAAAAAACATAATTTTTTAAAATTTAAAAAAATTTTTTTTTTTTAAAATAGTTTTAAAAAATAATGTTTTTAAACATGTTCTTTTCATACACAAATATATACAACTTCTTTAGTAGTAAAAATGTAAATATTTTTTGGTATGTATACTTTTTTCCGCATCTCAGTACAAAAATCCCCAGTGTGCGGCGGTCTGATATTTGAGCGAGGATGCAGAGTGAATTGGAAAAAATGTAACGTTTAGAGATTTCGTTACGCGAGAGAGAAAAAAAGATACAACGTAGAGAGAAGGAGAAAGAGAGCTATACATTTTCTATACCTAAGACATAGGCTTCGTTGTAAGACAGAGTATACAGATATATAACATAGAGAGAAAGAGAAGGAGAGCTATACATCATAATGTTATAATCATCTATACATCTCTGTAATACATGTAAGTAATATATACCAATTGATATATATATCGCAAAGCTGTTTAAATGTTCAAGTGAAATTGAGAGCGCGAACGCACACTGACGCATATAATTATGTGTGCATACGCGCTCGGCGTGCACGCGCCAACATACTTCTCCTCAGATATGAACGAGACGGTATCAATAAAACGGTCCGCGGATGACATATGGCAAAAATAAATTTTTTGTTTTTTGGTAGGACTGTTATAAGCTTACATGGCAAATCTCAGCGTGATATCTCACATAGTTTGTTTTCTGTGCTACTGTAAACAAGTCAAGCTCGAGTGTGTTCTTCGAATTTAACGATGGAAATTCAAGTTGAACAAAGAATTTGTTTGAAATTTTGTTATTCCAACAAAATTTCGGCTTCAGACGCCTTAAAAATGTTGCAAACAACCTATGGGGACTCTGCTCTATCGCGTGCACGTGTTTTCCAGTGGTACAAATCGTTCAAAGAGGGCCGTACATCGGTTGAAAACTTGCCTCATGAACGTCGTCCACCAACATCAGTAAACGAGGAAAACATCGGAAAAGTAAAGGAAATTGTGCTAGAAAATTCCACAAATCGCAAAATCGGTTAACGCTGAATATTATTTAGACGTTTTAACGCGTTTGTGTGGGAACATTCGTCTTAAAAGGAAGGAATTGTGGGACAACAAGTCATGGTTCTTGCATCACGATAATGCACCAGCTCACACATCACGTCTTGTTCGCGATTATTTGAACAAAAAGAATGTTAATATCGTTCCGCAAGCACCGTATTCGCCTGATATGGCTCCATGTGACTTTTTCCTGTTTCCCAAGCTCAAGTTGCCGCTCCGTGGAAAACATTTTGAGACAATTGAAGTCATAAAAGAGAACTCGAGTTTGACTTGTTTACAGTAGCACAGAAAACAAACTATGTGACATATCACGCTGAAATTTGCCATGTAAGCTTATAACAGTCCTACCATCCAATAAAAAATTTATTTTTGCCATATGTCATCCGCGGACCGTTTTATTGATACCGTCTCGTTCATATTTGAGCAGAAGTTACACACTTATGTGCGTCAGTGAGCATTTACATTTTATACCTGAACCTTAGCATTACATTATGACTGCCGAATCCACTTGAAATTATTATAACATTCAAAAATGCTATTTTCGAAAAAAATTTTCACCACATGCAATATATTATCAAAAAACAAGTATGCTTTACATGAATTTTTCTATTTCGCAGATTTCACCATGCCAAAAAAAAAATGACGCACGTTCACGAGGTACCGAAGGAGAAAAAATAAAAAAAGTAAAAAAAATAGCCAAAACGGGAGCAGAGCGTATTCGCGCATACCGAGCGCGCATAAGGGCCCTCGAGAATGTAGTCGCGGCTGCATCTATAAGCTATGTTGCTGTCCTCAGTCAACGGAGTAGCCAGAATGATCAGGAAGCAGGGAATACTCATCGAGAATTTGTTGTTCGAATTGATGTTCATCAACCAGATTTGCCATCGCTTTCGAATGCTCTGTCAACGAGCAGTAATGCACAAGTTCTGCGTGGCACATCAATGTTGGGGAGACGTGGCAAAACTCCGAAAACATCAGCAGAACGTCTTCGTGCTTATAGAGAACGGCAAAATGCTGCCAACCGGCAACACGTTGATGACATTTCTGTACTTCACGCACAGAAGTTTCACTTCTACCACGTGTACGATGTTGCACATGATTTTTTTGTTTTAAATCACTACAAAGCACTGCCTCTCATAAGTGACAGTTGTCGTTTTAGACATAAAGAACTTTTTAATATTTTTTTTTTTTTTGTAAATCAGTGTTTATGTGTGCATGCTCCCTATGTATTCCAAAGCAACGGATAACGGGTTGACGTGTACCCGCTATCAAAAGTAGAAATTTTTTAATAGAATTGCGGTGGAACGGGTTTTTTCCGTCGGTTATTTCTATGGCGTCAAAATATTTAGATTCATTTCTTTTTTTCCGCTGAGCTTCCTCACAAAAAAACGAAAATATTTCTCCGCGCAAGAAACACCAAATTAAGAAAACGTTTTTTCTAATACCGGTTGTCCCTTGGCAGGCAATGGAAAACCTCCAAGTGTATTTCTGCCATGAAAAAGCTTCTCATAAAAAATATCTGCCGTTCGGAGTCGGCTTGAAACTGTAGGTCCCACCATTTGTGGAACAACATCAAGATGTACACCACAAATAGGAGGAGCAGCCCGGACAAACACCTACCAGAAGTGCACGCGCCAATTATTTATTTTTCAATACGGCAACCCTACCAAAATATTGTTATTGGTAACTTGTATTGAAAACTTAAGCTGATTAGAAAGTGCTAATTCAACTCGTAACAATAAACGCATAAATGGTGCTGTGGAAATTTTTGCTCGGTAGAAAAAGGCTCTCATTTTCTTAAAAAGATGCCGAGAGTCTTCTATTAAAAGTATTGTTTACTATATTTATACCCGGTTTTTCATAGTCTCACTGAACTCCTAAGCTAGGCCCAAATGTTGCAAAATAATAATGTTGGTTTTAATGTTAAAATTGCATAGCAAATTTAAAATTTAAGAATTGTACTTTTTAGACTGTCAAGCAAACTTTATTATACAGTTAGAGGATTTGTTCGTTGGATTCGTAATTCGGAAAACTAATTTTCATTTTGATTCATTCATTCATTTCGCAATCCCACAACACAATTTTTTTTAATAATATATTAAATGAAACCTATTCCTAACAGCAATGGCTGGACCACTTCAATAAAGCAGAGTGTCACAAAATAGTCACAAAAGTTAAGCAAAACTCGTGCAGCAAAAATTTAGTGAGCAACGTCAAAAAATTTAACGAGCGTAAAAAAGTAGTATTTCATAAATTTTGCAATATTTGTCAAAGTCACCTTGAACAGTCGGCAACCAAAGTTTGGAATATCCAACAGCAGCAGTGAAAGCAAGAACAAATCTGTAACAGCAAAAACAAAATGAAAAAAGTAAATGTCAGCAACACGAACGCAACGAAAATATTTTATAAAACGTGAAACACTTCAAAAACAACAGTAAACCACAGAAAACAAGAAACGCATTCTACATATTTAAATTTATATTTATATAATATGTATATATAAATACATACATATATATGTGTATTAGGGCGGGCCGATTTAAAAATCGCCCATTGCTCTGTGAAAATCGTATTCTAGGGATCAAAATAAGAAACTTTGCCGAAGGAACCATACCTCTAAAACGAATTCTGATGTCCCACAATTTGGGTCGAACAAAAAATCCCACTTTGACCCATTTAGAGTGCTCCAATCGAGTCCAAATGTATGACCGACCCCCACTAACTTCGGACGGTTGATCCACCCATGCCAGTGGCATACCCCCTGGAACTCCCCTGGGGGGTTCCCCATACAATCATTTCAAAATATCACCATTTTTGGCCTTTACATGAGAAAAGAAACTAAAAAGTTCGACCCAAAATGGGGGACATCAGAATTCGGTTTAGGGGTATGGTTCCTTCGGCAAAGTTTCTTATTTTGATCCCTAGAATATGATTTTCACCGAGCAATGGGCGATTTTTTTGCCTCCCCACAAATCGACCCGGCCTAGTGTGTATGCATGTACGTATGTATATATGTATGTGTGAATACTGATATCAGCCGTTGGTTGGTCTGGTTGTTGTTGACTGTTCTCGGTTGGCTACAAGTTGCTTGGCTTTTCGTGCTGCTGTTGTTGTAATTGCTGTCAGTTTTTGTCGCCGCCACCTACGTCACCAGCCCCGATGGCATCGGCCCCATTAATTTATGGGAACGCGGTAAAGCGTAAAGCAACAAATCACTTTAACACGTTTGTAAAATATATGCACATATTTAAATATATGTATATGTGTGTATGTGCATACAAATATGCGCGCAAAGCCACACATTTACATCCCCAATCACTCAGCTACCTTCCCCAATGAAACCTCAAATAAATATGCAACGTAATGTGGAAAGAAGAAACATTAAATTTCAAAAATATGGTTATCCTGCAAATCCGATGCCAAACGTTTCCCTAACACGCAGCCAGCATGGTTGGAAAATAACGGCAATAGCAAAAGATAGGGGTACTGAAGTGGGTGACAGAGTAATATGTAAGTACGTGGCAGAAGCAGGTGCACGGGGCGTATCTGGAATGGGGATAACAAAGCTAACGGTAACAATTGCAGTGTAAATATTTACGAAATGTAAATACCGGAGAAATGATATATGTATTTATGTATGTATGTGTGTGGGGCGAACGCTAGGATTTGTAGAAGTATACACACACGCACACATTTGATATCCTCTGGGTGAACATGTGAACATCCTAAATTCGGCATATACTAGACGCCTGAGATCGTGTATATGTACTTATTTGTATGTGTGTGAGTGTTTGAGTGCCTATAGATTTATGAGAGTAGTGTGAAATTCCAAATGTTTTCCAACCGCAAATATTTATTAACTTCCTCTCGCTAAGACCTAGAATTAAAATGTAGCTTTAGAAAACTACCAATTTCAGTTGAATAAAAACTACTCATTTGGAATTTTAGTTTTAGTTTTAAAAGAGATTCACACCTTTTATGAAAATGAACTGCGTTCCGCGCACTGCACTGAGAAAATTAATAATAAAATTTCAAATATTTTAAATGCAATTGATCTAAATTTAGGGTCATAAAGGACCTCACGCAATGGAGAATGTAGTAAAGAACAGCGCAATGGACGGTGGGTTAGAGAAAGTCTTTACTTAAACTATTTTCATTCATTTTTGTTCTCCATATGAATATTTGCGATGACTATTAAGAAATAAGCAAAAACATCTGTTTTCTAAAAGTTTGAGACATTTTCGGCACGGATTAAGATGAATATTAGAGGCTAAAATTTTATATTAAAAGTTAATATATTAAACAGTGTATACACTATAATATATATTATGTATGCATATATACATATATACGTGTGTTTACCTTAATTCCACGTCATTAGCCCAAGCCATCGACAATTTTGCTCGTCACTGATATTTCGCTTTACTGTCGTAATTACGTGCGGTTTTTTTATTTTATCGTTAATTTTGGACAAAAACTTAGCCATCTTTACCCATATTTTTGCTATTTACGTTGTTTCTTTGTTTATGGATAACTAGCGGGATTCGGCAGCTATTGATACCTCACATTTTTTCTACTTTTCTGGAAAAGCTTGGAAGTTGAGCTTGTAAGTTTGTAACACCTAGCGAAATGCCATATAAATGCAACCATTAAATAATATTAGGGATTATTTCCTGGCTAGAAGTTAATGCGCGTGGGGAAAGTTTCTGATTGTCATGTAGGAGTGGCCATAAACGTTTTTTCGTGTGCGAGTCAAACAGGTACACAACTTCAGTTGCCATTTAGGGGAGCGCAAATTCAATATGAAACTTTTAGAGTCCCAGAAGCTTTAAGCAGTATGTGCCAATGAAAAGTTCCGTTTAGTGCTACAAAATTTTGTTTGCGGGGGATTTCAATTAATTATTTTTTGTAAAGAAAACTTTTGTCGAAAGTCATCTAATTCTTAGAGAAGTTTAATGGAGCGTGCTCTATCTTATCTGGAGTATGCTTATGCTTTACAAACTGAGGACATTATGGTCCGTAGAAATTTTTCGTAGATAGGAGAATAATATGAAGCATTATTCGACGAAATCCGGGGCCAATCGCTAATAGAACTTGTGGAATAATTGAAATTTTAATAGCATTAAGAAAAATTCGAAGGCAAGAAAATGGGGTGGAGTATGATCAAAAAAATGGATACGAAAAATTCAAAGCGTATAACTAAAGAAGCCTATTGCACATATCATACTTAAATTATATATTGATACATTTCTTAGATTAATTGAATGTTGAGGTTGTGCATTATATAAACAATGTAAGAACTCGATTGTTGATTCCGATTTGTATGGTTCAATGGTTAATGGTTGTAAAGGGTGAAGGTATGGCCCTTTAGCACTGCGACCATATTGATCTATTGTGCACCCTATGATGTCTATTGACTGTTAAGTATGCTTATGAATTGTACCAGCTCCTTCTGAGGGAGTGATTGAAGGTCTTCATCTGTAAGCATGAACTTGTTTAAAAACCTTTTCCTTCTACGCGTCAACCCCGGAAATTCGATGATGAGATGTTCTTTAGACTCCTCATCTTCGCAGCAAAATCTGCAGGTGCTGGTGTTAGTTATGCCTAATTTATGTAAGTGTTTGTTGCAGGTGAAGTGACCCGTGAGGGCGCCTGTGAGAGTGCGGATGCTCTTTTTGTTTAACGTGAGGGCCATGTTAGCTCTTTTCGCTTTGAAACTTAGGAACTTTTTGGAGTGTCTAAGACCCTCTACGTTGTTCCAATGCTGATTTATCAGAGTTTTGGCCCAGTGTTTTACTTTTTGTTTCAGGCTGTTTTTGTTGAATCCGAACATGGGACTAGGTCCAATGAAGTTTGCATCTGCCCCTTTTTTGGCTTGAAAGTCTGCCTTTTCGTTGCCGTCATATCCCTCATGTCCCGGTACCCAAATTAATGAGACATTGTTTTTGGATGCCAGGTTGTTGACTGCCTTGTGGCATTCTAAGAGGGTTTTTGAGTTGTAGGTATAGCTATCTAAAGCTTTTATAACTGATTGGCTGTCCGAGAGTATTTTGAACTTTTCTCTCTTGTGGTTTCTACGTTGCATGACGTTTGCTACTTCCATTATTGCGTATAGTTCCGCTTGGAAGATGGTGGTGTCCCTGATGAGAGTGAATGATTTGTGGATTCTGGACCCCACTACTCCTGCTCCTACACCATAAGGTGGTTTTGATCCATCAGTGTACCATTTTTGTGAATCATCATTCATCCATTTTGTGTTTGTTTTCCACTCGATCCTCTCAGGAAAGGTAACTGTGTATTCTTTTGTGAAACAGAGGATTGGGTCAATGTGGTCTGAGGCTTGAGCCATGCTTATGGTGTTTTTGATTTTATTTAGGATATTTAGGTGACCGGTGAGGTTGCCCAATTTGAAATTTTCTTTCATGTGTAGCATGAGTGCTTGCGTAGCTGCTTCCTCTTGGATTGCTATATGAAGTGGTGGGAGATTAAGGAGTGCTTCCATGCCAGCTGTTGGGGTAGTTCTCATAGCCCCTGTGATGCATAGGCAAGCAAGCCTTTGTACTTTTCCCAGTTTGGTTATCGCTGTTTGTTGGATAGATTTGCTCCACCATACTAGTGCCCCATACAGTATGATTGGTCTAACCATTTGGGTGTATATCCAGAGGGCCATACTAGGGCTGAGACCCCAGGATCTCCATAGTAATTGTTTGGTTGTCCACAAGGATTTCGTGGCCTTTTTTGTTATATTATTTATATGTGATTCCCAAGTGAGTTTTTTATCTAAGGTTAAACCTAGATACTTGACCTCTTCCTTTAGTTCTATGACTGTTTCATTTATTTTCAATGAGGGAAACTCTAACTTGTATGGTTCAAAGGCTTGACAGAAAATTGTTTATTATGTATTATTTTTAGGGGTTATCAATAATATATTACTTGCCGTAGCTGAATAGGTTTGCGCGTGATTAGGGAACGGATTCGAGAACCACTGTGGGCATGAACATTAAATGATGGGAAGGATTTTTTCTAATAGGGGTCGTCTAAAGTGTACTTAATATATGATACAGGGTGCCCTGTGGCAGAATTAGGTTTTAAATTTAAAATTTCTCTGTAACTGCTGAGTGAATGAGCGGGAAGGCGCCTGATGCTCCAGGGGCCGGGTGAACAACTTGCATTCGCAAGCGCGCGTATTTCAAGACGAATGGCTCGTGTGCAATTCCTCGTCGTAGATTATGTTTAGGTTACAATATTCGATTGACCAATGGCAAATGAAAATATATATAATTGGCGCGTACACCCTTTTTGGGTGTTTGGCCGGGCTCATCCTCCTAGTTGTGGCGCGCGTCTTGTTGTTGTTCCACAAGTGGAGGGACCTACAGTTTCAAGCCGACTCCGAACGGCAGATATTTTTATGAAGAGCTTTTTCATGGCAGAAATACACTCAGAGGTTCGCCCATTGCCTGTCGAGGGGCGACCGCTATTAGAAAAATGTTTTTCTTAATTTTGGTGTTTCACAGAGATTCGAACCACCGTTCTCTCGGTGAATTTCGAATGGTAGTCACGCACCAACCCATTCGGCCGGCGGTAAATGAAAATAATGAAACATAATCCGCGTCACTCCGTGCGCAAAAGAGCGGCTACTCTGTGACTTCCAGGAACTATTGTGCATGAAATGTAAAACTAGACTTAGACAAGAAATTCTTAAGATTATAGGAAAAATACCATCGCAATCGCCCATCGCCAATAAATAGCAAATATTTGAACGAGTTCGTGCCCTCAAAAGATGGGCGTAAGCAATATATACAGATTGGGCCATATAGCGTTTGCTTTTTGAACCACCTATTTTTTCAGAATGGTAACACAAATGACATGTCAAATGTGTTCATAATTTACTTAAAGGTTTGACATTTACGAAATGGGACGCTATACGCTTGAACAAAATTGGGAAATATTGAAGACCTATTTCCAAAGTAGTTTTACCGAAAAATCATCTTTTCTGATGAAGCTCATTTTCACATCGGTGGATACGTCAATAAGCAAAATTGTCGGATTTGGAGCTCAGAAAATCCACACGTTACTGTAGAGAAGCAAATGCATCCACAACGAGTCACTGTTTGATGCGGTTTTTGGTCTGGCGGCATCATCGTGCCATTTTTTTTCGAAAATGAAATGGCGGGCGTTACCGTGATATGCTCAACGAGTTGTTTTCGAAAATTGAAGAGGATGACATGGACGACATTTGGTTTCAACAGGACGGTGCAACTTGTCACACTGCCAAACTTACACTCGAACTTTTGGCTACCGTTTTTGAAAACCGAATAATCAGCCGAAATTCCGATATCAATTGACCGCCTCGGAGCTGTGATTTAAGCCCGTTGGACTATTTTTTTAAAATAAAAGAAAAATTTTGAAAAAATGTTGATTAGTTGTTTTTTATAGCCGATTCAAAAGCAAATTTAAATGACCCACCCTATACCAATGTATTCTGCCCAGGTCTTCAAAGCTCATTTGCATCCCACTTTTGAGCTCTAATAAATATTTCGAAAGTTAATTGTTAATTCCCAGAAGAACAATCTTTATTCGTTTTGTCTCTTATAGCCTCTTTTTCTAACCTTTACAACCAATCGTTGCTCCAAAATCAACCCTCGTTTTAATTTCTAGTTGACTATAATTTTCGCCGAGATTATCAATGGCAAATATTGAGATTAATATTTTAGTTACAGTGGTTGATTTAATACAATGTGGCCGATTCACAGCCTCAAATCTGATATAAGATAAAAAACGTAGAAAAAATTAACCGAAACAAAAAAATATGAAGAATAAATAAAAACAATGTATTCCTACTAAAAATGTCTAACCCTTTCTGGCGAAGCAGAAACAATTTTAAACTCTTAATCAAATAAACTCGGGAGGGGCGGATTGGAACACTTGTGAAACTGTCACGCTACTGAATTATGCCCATAGTGTTAAAGAACCAGCTGGAAAATGAAGAAGTGAACACTCGAAAAAAATATAATCTCAATTAAGGGAAAAGCCAATGCCTGAGTGGTGACGCATCCGCCGCAGCACCATCACCGCTGCAAAATAAGCGCCGCTTGCCGTCTATCTCGGCCTGTCTCTCTGCCTAAAGCAGTCTGTTGCAAAGCGATGTTGACAAAACCGCAAAAGTAATCTGTTGGCAAAATAAAAACAAAAAAAGGGAAACTAAAAAGAATTAAAAAATTAAACAAAAGCAAATAAAATGAATAAAGAAAATATTTCGTAAAGAAGTGTGTGCCAAAGCCAAAACAAAACCGTCAGGGCAAACCGAAAAACAGAAACAAAAGACTGTTTGCATATGAAAGCTTCTCGTGCAAAGATGAGATGAGATTTTTTAATTAAATATCCTCTTCGGAGCTCGCTTCACACCGTATCTGTTTGAAATTTATTCCATTTTTAATTCCAACTCAAGGCGAATAATTGCATTCCATATTGTAGTAGGGGCATGAACGTGAGGCGTGGTGCTAGAGAGGTGAGGGGATATTTGGCGGTATCGAAAGGCAAGGGTACGGGCAGAGAAATTGAAACAAAATCTGGAAGTGAGCTACAGCAGATTGCGGATGGAAGATGACGGAAGGCAGTGAGTGACCGTTACAGAAGCGATAAATGGAAAAACTTTCTCACTACTTGAGAGTAGACAAATACTTGTACACTCACACATACCCTAGATATGCATTTATGTCTAAGAATGTGAGGAATGAATTGAATTTGTTTGTATTCAAATTATTCAGATGGAATGTAAAATGTCATTGTCACTACCCGACTAGAGCGGCAAGGACAACTACAACGACAACGACAACGACGGATTTGTGTACAATTTGGCAGGAGTTTAATTTTCGCACATGAAACTGATGGATAAAAAATTGAAATGAAATACTATTCGATGACTGCAAGGATTGTCGGGATGCGAATGATAGCATACCATCGGATTGAGTAGTAGCGGCAGCGTATCGGAGTGTTGGACACGGATATTGCGTTATTATTTTCAAACTTTTCAATAAGTCACTTAGAGGTGGTGCCAGTAAAGACGAAACGAGCAGAGTTGCCTTGTGACACATAGAAATTCCAAGAATAAAAAAACATAAACATAGTAACCACAACAATTAGTAGAATGAGGTTTTGGACGTTGTTCGAATTATTGATATAACCATATGAATTACTTCGAAAGCCATGTGAAACACAAACTCTGTACAGAAAATAATGAAACTGACGGATGGGTGATCCCCAAGCACAATGCACACCATGCGACAAAACGATACCACAAAAATGCCATGACCAGTTTTGAAAATGTTTCTCTGGTTTATTTTTTTAGTATTCAAACAAAAACCAAAACAAGTGTATAGAAAGACCTTTTGGCTTGCAGTTTTATAAAGGGTTTTTCAATTGGCGCAGGTCGATTTTGGCGCCCTGTGGCAGCCATTTTGTTTTGACGTTTGGTGGCCAAATTTGAGACAACCGGGTCAGCAAACAATCAGCCAACACCCGTACGTTCAAGGAACGCAAGATCAGCTGAGAACATTGCCGCGGTCCGTGAAAGTGTACAGCAGAACCCGAGGCAGTCTATTCCTCGCCGTGCACAAGAACTTGGCCTTTCGCAGACTTCAACTAGGAGAATTTTGCGTCGGGACTTGGGCCTACACCCGTATAAGATCCAACTGACACAGGAGCTCAAGGTTGATGACCATAGACAACGCCGTTTGTTCGCTGCCTGGGCTTCGAATCGTTTGGAAGAGAACCCCAGTTTTGGGCGAAAAATCATCTTTATGTCACCTTTCTAACACCATATGATATGACACAATGTGATTGGTAGCACTGGAGATAGTTTACTCCAACGAGATCTATTGACAAAATACGAAAAGACTTTTTCGACTATATATATATATTATATATAATTGGCGCGTACACCCTTTTTGGGTGTTTGGCCGAGCTCCTCCTCCTATTTGTGGTGTGCGTCTTGATGTTGTTCCACAGACTTTTTCGACTACCCAATAATAAAAGCGAAGTGAAATAAGTATTATTTCTAACAGTTGGCATCTTTTGTTTTCCCATTCCCTTATTTCACAGAAAGGAAAGCCATGCAAATTTTTAAAATTCATGGCAGTTTTATTAACTCCCAATCGCTGTCTCCTTTGTCAAGACTTCGCTTTTACCTTTGATAATCCTACTTCCTTTGCAGCGACCTTGATTAGCAGCAGTGGAAAAAGGATAATGCATAAACTTTGAAGAAACTGCACATCTGTCATGTAACCAAGAGGGGCCGCATTAAGTGTTCTTACAAAGAAAATACTAATTGTCTAGCGCACATTATCATTTTTCAAATCAAGGACACAATTGTAAAACTTGCAAATGGAAACAAGAAAAGGCGTTTTACAATTTCTCAATTGTAAACTGAGTCGTAAAAAACGGCTGCTATGTAAAAAAATTGTCCATAATTCTGATGTTCCTACGATGTTCCGGTTCATTAAAGGGGATCCATGCAACCCTTAAAGGCTAAAAACTACGAGAATATCTTCCCTAAATGATTAATAATGCACTAAATATTTTATTTAAACTTTTGAACCTATTTATCAAATATAGGGAAATACTTTGTGCTATTTTAATTTGAAATTTTCAAAACTTAGCCATTGGGATCGCTTTTCCTGTGACCACGAAGAATAAAATTCGTTAGAATAACTCATGATCGAGTTTCATATCTGAAGTTGAAAACCCAAACTATATCTGTTTGTAGGTACATATAAATGTATAAGTACTACTGTGGGCAAAAAGTAAGGTGAATTTATTTGTCAAACTTCGCAGGATTAAAATTTCGCTTTAGTTATTTTTTTCATGAGTTGGCAGCACTGTTAATAACATCTGGGCCAACTTTCATGTGAATGTCATTATCAGTAATATTATTACGCTTGTGTTTACCAAACGACCAAGAGTGCATTTTTCGATTTTTACAATGTCTGATTTGATTGAGCAGAGAAGTGCCATCAAATTTTGTTTGCGGAATGAAATTTCGGCTGCGGAAACGATTAGCATGTTGCAGAAGGCATTTGGTGATTCGACCATGTTGCAGAAAAATGTTTATAAGTGGTACAAAGACTTCAAAGAGGGTCGAGAACGTTTTGATGACTTGGAGCGATCCGGACGACCATCGACGTCAACAGATGACCAACACGTCAATAAAGTGAAGGAGTTAGTGCTCAAAAATCGTCGGTTGACTGCTAAGGACCTCACTGATATGGTCGGAATATCAGAAGGATCTGTGAAAACCATTTTGAAAGACCATTTGGGCCTACGAAAAGTCAAATCTCGTTTGGTACCGGAAACTCTCAATTTCTTGGAAAAAAGTCGTCGCGTTGATGTGTGTGAAACAATGCTTTCAGACTACCAGGACAAGCTCAAATGCATCATTACGGGAGATGAGACTTGGATTTATGCTTACGACCCTGAAACAACCGACCAATCAAGCGAATATCGAGCTAAGGGCGAGGCCAGACCGAAAAGAGCACGTCAAAGTCGTTCAAAAATAAAGGTCATGATGACAGTTTTTTTCGATTTTCGTAGTGTGGTGCACTATGAATTTCTTCCACCTGGCCAAACTGTTAAGAAGGAATATTATTTGAGCGTTATGCGTGGTTTACGTGAAGCAATTCGTCTAAAAAGACCAGAATTATGGGCCAACAACTCTTGGTTTTTGCATCACGATAATGCACCGTCTCACACTGCACTCGTTCTTCGTGACCATTTCGCCAAAAACTCCACGCATATCGTTCCGCAACCACCGTATTCGCCTGATTTGGCTCCGTATGACTTCTCACTATTCCCAAAACCCAAGAGACCACTCCGGGGAACGCGTTTCGAGTCGATTGAGGAGATAAAAGCTGAATCGAAGAAGTGCTGATGGCTATACCGGAAATGGACTATTTGGCATATTTCGGGGATTGGAAAAATCGTTGGCATAAGTGTATTTCATCGAGAGGGGATTTGTTTTTGAAGGGGATGAAATTGATTTACAAGAATAAATAAAGATTTTTCATTTTACAACCAAATTCACCTTACTTTTTGCCCACAGTATATATATGTATATAACTTGTGCTTATGGAAAATAATAAAAATAGAATGTTTAGCAAGTTGTGTATGTACAAAAAAAGTAGTATTTTTGCTATTAATTGCCTCACATTATTAGTAATAAGAAAGAACATTCGTTTTAGTACTAGTCGCTTATATAGAAAGAAGTGCATACAAATTTTACTACATTTTACTTTTGAGAAATCATGTCAACGGATTTCAAAAATAGAATGTCGGGAAAAACATGATGACTGAACGTAATCTGTTAAGTGGAACTTTTATGGTAGATTCTAGCTCCCAAACTTCCATATTAAATAACTTAGGGCTTTGAAATATCATAATATTCTAGATATACTCGTATGTAGTTAATAAAGCAAAAAAAAAATCGACCTTTTTAATTCCTAAACCCATTAAACCCCTTAACGCATGTTTCGTAGTACATCCACATTAAATTTGGCGTTTAAAAATATGACTGTTCTCTGTTACGTTATAACTTGCACTTCGTACTTGTTTTACTACACTGTTCGAAATTAATAATGTCCTATTTTTCACTTCCTTTATAATTTGGTTAAGATTATCTGAAATTGTATATGTAATAGAAAGTTCTTGTGAAAAGTGTACAATGCGATAAAATATATTTTATGTACTGAGAATCCAGGGCGAGCTAATAACTTTGCACCAAGCAGAGAAGACTTCCAGTATAATGTTAGACATATTAATTTCTAGGTATACAAATGTAATAGGGGTGCCCTGATAGCTTACAGTGTTTCTCATTAACATATCTGAGCACAGGAGACTAAATCAGGCTATGATGACGAGTCTAAGATCAGTAGTGACTAAGTAAAGTCGTGCTCAAAAATATAAAGATCCCTGATTTAACTGAAATGGTTAAGAAGATCTATTGGCGGAATCCGTTCGATATACCCAGGGTAAATGTTTCACATTTCGATTAATGCGCTTTAGTTTTCTGAGCATTAACTTCTTGGAGGAATTAGCTTATCTAACCTAATTTGATTTAGACAAGCATTTTGAAGTTCTAGTCTTATCGAGAATACACTCCACGTGTTTGAGAATATTTTTAAATTATTAGTTTGATAACATAAACATGACGTATCTTTTTTTAATAAACACAAAAACTTCAGATTAACTACATACGAAATTAGAGCGAATGAGGGAAATATTTTTGGAAACAGTTTTAGGCAAATAGGATACCCCTAATATTTACTGTCGTAAATACATCAGTGTAAATTGCTTCTAAAGCACCATGTTGCTTTCCTTGTTTATCAATAACATCATGACGGCATTAAATACCTTTCCTACAGCAGAGCTCCCAACTTGCACAACCAGTTCCGACCAGTACTAAAAGCTCGCCATTGTTGCCCGGGACACAGTCGTTTACTCGCACCATCCACACAAGTATCTGGCGCGTTAAAAATTTGCACAATGCCCTTAGTTTGCTGCCACCAGTGCCAAAAACAACTACATAGTCTATTAAAAACAATTTATGAAAGCAGTTACTGAATAGTCACAGTACTCTGGGAAGTGGAGCGCAAGCGTCGAGCCATTGGAAAAGAAAGAATCCAAAAAATGCAGCAAAATGCCCAACAGTACCATACTCGCCCTCTTGCGCGTTCAGGGGGCACAAATTGGTCAGCAGGCGAACTGATAAATAGTGATGGTGTTGCGCGACTGCTTTGGTGATTTTCTCATGTGGTTGGTTGCTCCGGCTTGTGGCAGTGTAGTTGTAGTAGGTGTGTACTTGTATGGGACGAGTAACTAACTTCGCCAGAGTGTTTGTTGCAATTCACTCAGTCGCTTTCTAGCTTTCACCCTCCACTCTTAACGTTTAGAATTTGGCGCGTAGTTTATGAGCCGTAAAGTTCCGCTAGAAAATTTGGCGCACACCAATTATGTGGTAATTAATTTAATTTGGTGTTTCTTTGGTGTTCCGTTACATAAGCGTTGCACATACATACATACCTGCATAAAAGTACGTTCGTATACGTAGCACCTTTGTACGTTTGTTTGTGTATCTTGATTTGCAGCGGCGGTAAATGATATTTTTCACACATTTTAGTAACAATAAAGTACACCAACACACATATGTACATACATACATATTAGAAATAATAGATTATATTCTTTATGTGTAGTTTCAAGGGATATTACACAGCACTGCATGGGGCGAAAGTGCGCGAAAATTTGTGTTTTTTCTTTTGTACAGCAAATGGCCGCTGATGTATTAGAAGTGTGTATGTATGTATGTATATGAATCAGACTGTATGCCCGTGGTTACTTACACATATACGAAACTTAATGGTCTAGTAATTGACATAGAGAAAAAAACAAGCTAAAATTTAATTTATTTCGCAAAATTTTTTTTAAAAGCCCTCAACATAATACAATTTGCTAAGAACCTTAGGTGTGAGCTGCATGAAAAGGGACAGTTACGTCTATCATTAATTTCGTCGCCGATCTCCATGTGGTGGCGTTGGGAAAAAGCTATGTTAATTATGAGATTGTTCGGAAATAATAATTTCGGGACTCGAATGAAACATAAACAGTTTTTCACGATATGTTTATAGGACTGCAATAGTTTGTCGGGAGAAGGAAAAAAATAAATAAAAAGAACTGCAAACTCATGAATGCTTTGAAGAGAATTTAAATATGACGGAAATTGTCTTTGTAAAAATGACGGAAAATTGTTTTCTGATAAAAAATCGTCTTTGCCTTCCTTTTTTCTCTTTTCTCAATTGTAATGTAATCTACTGCCAACATGAATTCTCTTCCATATATTCAGTTTTAAGGATACTGTTGACTATGCCATGCCACCTACTTGCTCTTTTTTGACATAATACTGATACTTACTCTTTGTTAGCAATCGCGGAGTATTTCCTAAGTGCCCTACTTCAGTCACTCCTAATTTATGTTCAATAAATCATCCAACGCTCTTTCTTAAGTCAACTGGCCCTTGGACGAAAATTCTTCATACAACTTGTGCGGAATTCGATGGTAGTTAAAACGACTTATGTTTGCTTATGAAATTAAAAAGATTATAAATAGTCCTTAACATTTTGTGCTTGACTTATTTAAGTAGTATTTAAGTTGGTAGCGTTGTTTTGAATTTTGTTAACGCTGTTGACATCACCAACTACGAAAACGGCAAAACCACTGCTACTGGAGGAACAAGGTGACAAGAGCTGCGTTAACAACGGGAGTCATAATAGCTACGGGAGTTAGTAAATACATAATAGAGCTGAGTATTCACCATGACCCTCATCAAGTTGGTCTCCTTGCCGCGGGGATGAGGCTTAAGTGTTGGTTTAACTCCCATATCATGGAGGTTAACCCACCACGAACTAAGAAGGAAGCTCCCTATGGGTATTGGCTAGCCACCCATCCTCTAAACGGTGGCGGTGGCCCTTCAATCACCATGCAGAGATTACCGTACCGACGATCCCACTGTTACTCGTTAGCCTGGTATCTATCATTTCCTTCCCTTGCCTTCCCCCTAATCCAGGGTGTTACGCGTCACCGTGCCCAATGGATGGTTTGCAGCCAGGGGTATCCGGATGTATTCTAACGGCGCCCTCCTGAAACTGGGTCACCTCAGGAGGTAGAATGACCTTGCCATGGTAGAGGGGACTGCCATGGTCGACGTTTCCTCTTTCCACCCCTAAAAAACTTAGTCCGCCACGCTTGCCACGTCGAGCAGCGCGGACGATTATGAAATATGCAATGAATAAAAAAAACCTAGCTGCGGAAAACCCAGGCACAACAAAACCAAGACCCAATCCCTCGGGAAGGTCAGGTCTTTCCACAAAAAAGACCAGTCAGACAAGCGGAGTGAAGCCTTTGGCTAAGTCAGGGCCTACTTCCCGCTCCGTCCCGTCAGGGACTGCCTCCACGGCAGCGAGGTCTCTTACTGGCCACCATAGTTACAATCCCAACTCTGTCATAAGACAAGTTGGGGACGACACTCCATCCACGTTTGGTGCCAGCAGTAGACCCCCCCCCCTCGTAACACAACTCTTGGGAAGCAAAATCTGCCCTGTCAAAAAACAAGCGGATCTTGCTATCCCTGTCACTCCAGGTGACACGGGAACTCCGGGAGGAATAACACCCACAGCAACGTCGGCAGCATCGGACAACATGGTTCAGCCAATGGCTCCTGGTGCCTGCCCTTCTGACACTATCACTGCCCCGGGGAGAATCCACCCCCGGAAGCAAATAAGTGCCTCAGAAAGGTACTATTGCACTACGCGATCCGCTTTCAGAATCCTGGAGAGACTGAAGGGCATCAGACTAGAGGACTTGACTGAGGAACAGTCAGACTCCAAGGCGTGGGCCGAAGCTTTCATCACCGAACACCGGGAGAAGGCCAAATAGAGTCTGCGCAAGGCAAACGCAAACGATCGAGTGAAGGGGCATCGGCTGTATCCAAAAGAACTAAGATGCTCGTCACTCAGACGATCAATGTCACGTCAAAGAAGTCCTTCGCGGATATAGCGAAAGAAAGCTACATACGGACGGTGATTCATCGCAGTTCCCACGATGGTGCGATCTCCCAAGAAAACTGGGACCTGATAAACAGGAGTCTTTGAAAGGTGTACAGGGACATCCTGAAAGAGAATCCAGGACCTCCACCCTTTCAATCCCGCGTCAAACTAATAAGGTGCGCTGATCAGCGATCCGGGGACATTTACACCCTGGCGATTAATCGCATAGGGAAACCTTGGCCGGGGGCCCGCCTTGATGTCGTCCCTCGAAAGACATCCCCAATCGGCCATGATCGAGAACCTGGATACCAGACTTCGATACTGACCCGGAGGAAGTACTGGAACTGATTAAACTAGGCAACTCTGAGTTACCTATCAGCGACTATTTTCCACTTTCTGGAACGCAACCTTTTGTAAGGGGGTGTCAAAACTCGAATGTCACAAGTGAGCAAACCTTTGATAATTGAATGATGAATATGTACTTGGACACATTTTCACATGTAAACAAATTTATTTAAAGCATTCGTCATTTATATTTCTAAGACTAGTATTGTCTCTAGCGTAGCGCGTGAAAATATAGTCGAATTTAGCAGTTTGAGTTGTGAAATGCGAATCGCCTGCAAATTCGCCACAAAAAGTGATAATGTCTATAGAACGACCGATCTTCGGCTTAGCCGAGTTCGACCGGTTCGGCTTATGCCAAAAAGAGCCAACTTTGGCGAATCATTTCTGTAAATTTTTTGAAGTGAAACTTCTTATGCGTCGATGGACGAGAATGGAGAGTAAAACTTCAAGGCCATGCAACGTTTTTGGTGCCTACTTTTTGGCGATATATTTCTTTGGTGCCTTCTGTTTGGGGCGTCTTTTGGTCCCAATTTTTTTGGCGTTGTTTTTTTTTTTTTTTGGTGCCTCTTTTTTTTGCGCTTATTTCCGTTGCCTAGTGCTTGTGCGTACTACAAAGTACTCTCCATTCCGTCGTCGGATTTATTGGTATTGCCTTGCGGTAATTTGTGTCGCTGCTGCGGTCCTGGAATCGCTGCGTTTGTGCGGGTCATAAACGCTCGGAGTAGTGCGCGTTGTTGCCACGGTTTGTGTCCGGCGTTTACCTACACCGGTCGACAACTCTCCGTTTTTTGTAAATTTTGTCTATTCTATTCTATTTTGTATTCTCTGCAAATGTTGTGAATTTATTTAGATATATATTCTTTCTTTCTCTCTCTCTCTCTCATTCTCTCTCGGGTCTCTCCCTCTTTCTTTGTCTGCCTAGCAAGTTTCACTTCTGTTATGTGTACTACGCTACACGCACTTTTTTTATTCCAAAATTTTACCCATTTGTGGTTTTTGTAACATTGTTTGAATACTGATGACAAAATCCACTGAGAGACGATGCAAATGATTATAAGCTAATGTTTTTACACTACTATATAAAGCTATTTAGCTGTGAGTATTTCATACTTATTTTATGCATATATTTAAAAACAATTTAGTTTTTAGTTTTTTTTAAGTATATGTTGTGAGTTCACATTAATGGGATTGAGGCTTACTTACCTTTTTTGGTTTTTGTGAATAAGAATACTAGATTGTTGTCTGTTTATTACTTGGACCCTTTAAAATGTTCGGTTTGGTTTTGATTCGGCTTGAGCCGAAATTGGTCGAAAATTTAATTTGTCCAATTTAGTTGCATATACAGATATTGCCGTAGTTGCGCATATTGGACTTTATCATTTCTCATGAGCTTCAGTATAAGTATATTTTTATGATATACAGGGTGCGCTATCTTTTATGTCGGTATGTAAACGCTGAATAACTTTGTCATTTACCAACCGATTGACTTCAACATACATGTTTTCGATACGTCAATTCAGAACAATTTCAACCATGGATCGCTTTACACCGAAACAACTGAAAGCGACGCTATTAAACCCGAAATGCTTGACGGTGATGAAAAACACAGAAAAAAGATCAGAGTTTGTGATTGCTAATAAAGGTGGCCACTTGATTGATATTGTATTCAAAAATAGTTTTAATAAATCATACAAATATAATATACAAATCAGTTGTTTTTTTCAAAGTTATTCCATGCTTTCATTCCGACATAAAGATGGCGTACCCTGTACAATATTCAGAAAAAACTGCAGGATTCGTAACAGTTGATCTACCTTTCATGAAACCATGATGGTCTATAGAGATTAAACGATGAACTGCAAAATAATTATAATTGGCAATATTATTCTTATTGCCACTTTTGAACACTTGATTAACGGTTGTTACTTTCCAGGCATCTATGAACTCTGCCCGTTCAAGGGATTCGTGGAACAAGTGAATAGGCACTTGCAGAGTGGTTTTCAAAAAGATACGCAAATAGCCCGTCTACATCAGATTTCGTTAATGCCTTGAGCAGTCGAATTCCATCTTCAACAACAGAAAGCATTCAAGTTAACAAACCAGTATTAACTGAGGAATTCATATTTAAGTGACACTCATGAATCAAATCTGAGCCTACTTCACGATCAAATTTGAGCGGAAGAAATCTGCAAAGAGATTAGGTGCATCTAGAGAAGAATATGCTTGAGCTTCATTATAGTAGACAAGGGAACGAATAATTGTGCATGATTTCCTGGTCTTAACATTTCAGGAGTTATGAATACATTTTTTTATAAAACAGTAGAGAATTACAAACACTTGTGTTAAATAAATAAAATAATTACGATAGTGATTTTATAAATGATTTAAAATCGCTCTAATTTCGAAAGGATATTAGTCCGGTTAAGTTTTGGATTATGTCATGTAACCAAATTCATCAGAAATGCCCGTAAGTATCTATAGTGGGACGATTTTTTCGGTAACCTTGTGTGGGGCGATGGTTTAACCAGTACGATTAAAAGCAATATTTATATACAAATTTCATATCTTTATCATATCTTATCTCAATTTTCTTGATTTTGTTTGCCACTCTAGTGGTATTATACAAACTTATTAAATAATGTAACTAACACACACTACTATTATAGTTTTAACCTCGTGCTAAAGAAGTTAAATATTGACCCCAAATATACTTATATTTCTTCAGCTGCGAATAAGAAAAATATGTTAGCCTGAATGTATAGTTGTGGCGCTGAGGTTTGTTACAGCTTTGTGATGGTTGCTCTTAAAAATTAAGTTTATTAAATGGACAATCATGAATATTGCTAAAATTAATGTAGTAACCAGTAAATAAAGTAGTATGTACCTATATTTATAATTATCTGATTTTATATTAAGGATGGTTTCCTCTTGGGCTTTCGCCTACTGCAAGGGTCATTTCATGAACACTTAATAACTTGAAATTAAAGGAAAATGAGGCGCAGAAAACCAGGCACAAAAGGTGTTACCTATATGCACATTTTACTCACCTCTACATGTACGTGTTTTCTTGATAAGAAATACATATGTACCTATGTCACCAGGAAAAGACCTGCTTGTAAAGGCAAACAAATGTCTCGACACAACCTTTCCAGTCAGGCATATGAGGCGATTGAAGTAAAATGAAGAGGGCAGCTGATGTGAGAAGAAAAATATAGAATAAGAAAAGGTAGAATGAAAAGAAGAAGTATGGACGCTGAGTAGCCCCAGTCAAACTAGAAGAATAATTAGCAGACTGCAGTCAGCGTCCCAAGTTGAGGTTGAAGCCGTTGCCTTTGGGCTGACATTAATTTACACGCCAGTATACGACCCAACACTTCAATGATTATAAAGAAAGCATGAAGTTGGCTTACATGGAAGAAATGTATGTTCATAAGAAGGTATATATACCTATTGCTGTATTGTTGTACAAGCACATATTTAATATAAAGGTGAATGCATTAACACACACAATTAGAGACTCTCTTCAGAGGACAGACATGCGTGGCAGAATAAATATGTGCACACAGTGCGAATGCTTAAGGAGTTTTACGCAACTCAAAGATAATCTTAAACTAAAAATATAAAGGTGTTTGACTTTCAAACAGGAAATGATTTGTAAAAATATTTAAAACGGTTGCCAACATTAAATAAAGGATTAGTAAGGAATTATTGTAGTTTGTCAATTTTAAAATATGGTATGTATAAATACGAAGTATTCGGAAGACGTAGGTTGAATCTCCATAAAACACTTAGCGATTGGCCTTCGGCAGGCAATGGCAAAGCTCCGAGTGTATTTCTGCGATGAAAACGCTCCTTATTAAAAATATCTGCCGTTCGGAGTCGGCTTGAAACTGTAGGTCCCACCATTTGTGGAACAACATTAAGACGCACACCACAAATAGGAGGAAGAGCTCGACCAAACACCCAAAAAGGTTGTAAGCGCCTATATATATATTTATTTATACGAGTATATTGATGTCATGTTAATCACTTGCCAACTCAACACTCCTTGTTAACACATAAGAGAGTAAAATCGATAAATATGTAGTTTATTTGAAATCTTTAGGAAGCATTTAAAATAATGATATCACCGGAGTTCTGCATGCTCTTTTCACACGTACGAGGTGTGTTCAAAAAGTAGCGCAAATTTTGAATTTTCGCAGGTTACGTATATTCGAATTTCGATTTTTTTGTGGCGATATGTTGGTACTCATGTCTCTCACTCATGCCGACGAGTTCGGCCATTTTAAATGTTGAGTTAATTGTTGACAGCTGCTCTTGTTGCTCGTGTTTCGGCTTGTCTTCGATTTTTACCTATTCAAAAAGATGGATTAACGAACCTGTATCAAATTTTGTGTGAAAAACGAAATTAAGTGCGCGGATGCATTCCGAATGCTTACTGTGTCATACTTGGGACCAAAGCAACGTTTATCGGTGGTGCAAAATGTTCTCAGCAGGCCGAGACGAAAAGCGTACCGGACGCCCAAGCACTTCAACAACAGACCAAAAAATTGATGAAGTGAAGAAAATGGTATTAACCAATCGTCGAATCATCGTTAGAGAAGTTGCTGAGGACCTAGACATATCGACTGGCTCGTGCCATTCGATTTTTTTTTTTGAAAAATTTGGGCATGGGATGAATCACCCCAAAATTCGTACAAAAACTGCTCAATTTCGACCAAAAAACAGCATCGCATGAACATTGCTAATGAGATGTTGGACTTTATCCGCGACGGCCCACATTTGGTCCAGAGGGTCATAACTGGTGACGAATCGTGGGTTTATGGTTATGACATGGAAACCAAAGCTCAATCATCTCAATGTAAGCTGCAGCACGAACCAAAATCGAAAAAAGCGCGCCAAGTTCGGTCGAATGTAAAAGTTTCGCTTACCGTTTTCTTCGATTGCAGGGACGTTGAGCATCATGAGTTCTTGCCACAGGGTAAAACGGTCAATAAGGAAAATTACCTGCAAGTCACTAGGATGAGCGAATATTGTGTTGGTTTTTTTTCACCGCCAAGACAAAAAATTTTTTTTCGTAAATAAACCGCGGTCTTGACCCCGGGTACGTCAGTCAATGAGCTAATTTTTTCACATTTGGTGAGAGCATTTTAACGGTTTGATATTGGTCACACCTTCTAAATGTTTTTTACCATGACTATGATATACCTAATAGGAAGCTGACGCCCATCTCGTGCCGCTATTACGCTCTCAGCAAATTTGGCAGAATCACTGCGTGTGTGACGCCACACTTGATCAAATTTTTCCTTGCGTTTTTTTTGGGCAAATTCGTCTCCTCCTCGATTTTTTACGCAACTGGACGAATGTGGTGACATAGTACATATCTCTCTGATGAGTGCAATCTTGTATTTTGTCATTCTGTACCAATAATCTAACCTAAAGTCTATTTTGCAGCGTAGTAAATCTTAAGAAACAGACCATCCCATTCCGCAAAACAAGTGATATACAATGTTAAAATTTTGTAAAATAAATAGTTTTTTCTTTCGGCAAGAGAATAAAAATACTTTGATAACATAAAAACCTGAATATTTTAAGAACATCCGGCATAATATTTCATTCCCTAGATACAACCATTTCGCACTTTTGATGAACTCTTTTACTCTTTACTCTGAACATTTTTAGAGATAGTCTTCTGACAAAAGAGAAATCATCCCTTTTTCCCCCGGCATCGAGACATAGGTTTAAATCATGATGGAAAGAATAATAAGATGGCGCCTATCGTGGTCCCGTTACTTTGCGCTCAGCGAATTCGACAATGAGTTACGTGGTTTTAGCACCAGTATGGCCAGATTATCATTTTCGTAACTTGATTTAACTTTTTTTTGTTATTCAGTCTCGAAGTTTTAGTTCTTTCTTGATGACATTTTTCTAGCCTGCTCTAATTAAAATGCAATGTTTCTAATATTGTAAAATATACATTTTTTAAAAACTAGTTTAATAATCCATTCAGTTTTATTTAGCTTTACTTTTTTTTAACATCTGGTCGCATTGCCCGCGATTGCAGTTTTTTTTTGGTGTTCTTCTGCTTTCAGCAGTCAAATCTCTCTCTCGCTACTGCAATGTTGCCTAGTTTAGGAGTTAAAAACGCACTAAAATGCCCATTTAAAGAAAATAAAACACCGAATTTCTATTGAACTACTTAAAGAACTTTGTATGCGTGACAAATTGTCTTTAAAATGTGCGTTTTTTTAAATAAATGTGTTATGAATATGTACTAATTAATGAGTTTTTTTTTTGTTAAGCGAAACTCTTTTGTTAAGGGAACGACTTTTTTGCTATATTTTAGGTAATGTAACTAGTAGATAAGGTACTCTTTCTGTAAAAATGTCACAATGGTTTCTTTAGTATTTTCTGGTATTTTGTTGTTTATTTTTACAATGAATACACCTCCTGATGCCCTATGTCCCACTAAGGATTGATGACCGGAAGAAACGATTACACCTCTATGGTTTTAATCCGCATTCAGTAAACTCAAACGCTTTTTAAAATGTGTAAAAAGTTTTTCAATGTTAAGAAGAGTTAAGAGAAGAAGATTTAATATTCTTTTATAGCCTTAAAAGAAATACATTTTTTTTTTTTATTTATTTATTTATTGAAAAGAGTAATAACACTGGATCACAAATTTCAACTTTTTTTCTGCACCAGAGACGCCGTTATGAAATTCCTATGTAAAATCACCGTCTGATTCCGAAAATCAAGGTTATTTTTTATTCTATGGTAACGTTTTTGAGATATTTACGAATTACCGTTATTTCAAAAAAACAAAAAATTGGGCCCACTTAATCATATATATCTCGAAAACGAATTGAGCGATTCCAAAACCGTTTAAAGCTTTTAAAAGGTAATAAAATTTCCTATAAACTGTGTGTAAAACACTTTTTGCTAGGCCCTGCAGATTCAAAGATAACGAACTATCATAACGGATTTTTTAAATTTTTTTAGTAAAAATATAAAAAAATTTGTACTTTGAGAGAAAGGATCTCGAAAACTTTTTACTTTTTCGTGTATTTTTTGTTTTCACTCTAAGCTCTGTTTTATTACAAACAAAATAAACTTTGATTAAACAAATTCGATGAACTAATACAAAAGTTACAAGCATTCAAGTAAATATATCCATATAGTAAAACTTAAGTACCCTACAAATAGTAGCATATGTACATATGATTCTGTCATATGTACATATGATTCTTAAACTATCTATTTAGGCGACATATGAAATTTATTACACCAATGAAGAGGAGGGAACCAACTTGCCATTCAACGGACTGCTATATTTGTACTACAAAAGTATTTGGGGTTGGAAAGTCAAGAAAAGTAACCTATGCGAGCGTATCTACAGTGTCATTACCAGAACTAAATTCAACGGAAGCTACATTGCCAGAATCAAATTTAACTTTAGTTTCGGCTCCAGTTTCATTGTCAACAGCAGTATCTGATTACGCGGCATCATGTTGTACTGAATTGCAAACGGAAAACGAAAGAAACCCTTTGTCACAAGCACAACTCAATGATTGGATAAGGGATTTGGAATTGTCAAAAGAAAAGGCCAAACTACACGCCTCTCGTATGCAACAATTTAAATTTGTTTCATCCGGTGTTAAGGTAACATATTATATGACTCGTCACGAACAATTCTCCCAGTACTATACGAAGAAGGACAGTGTTTGTTATTGCAAAAACATTGCTAGTCTATTTAAACAGTTTGGTGAACCATATGATTCAAAAGAGTGGCGATTGTTCATAGACGGCAATTAATTAAGTTTAAAGGCCGTATTATTGCATATTGGCAACCAAAAGCCATCTATCCCGATCGCGCATGCAGTAAATGCGAAGGAAACATATGAGACAATGCAAAAATTGCTTGAATTAATTAAATACGAAGAACATGATTGAAAAATATGTACCGATCTAAAAGTCGTTGGAAAGCTATGTGGTCTACAACCTGGATACACAAAATACTGTTGCTTTCTATGCAAATGAGATAGCCGAGCACGTCAAGACCACTACATCATAAAGGATTGGCCAGAACGAATCGCGTTTCAAGTTGGGGTGGATAACATAAAATACTCATACTCCGCTCCACATCAAGATCGGCCTTATCAAAAACTTTGTCAAGGCTTTGGACAAAGAAGGCGAAGCTTTTCATTATTTGAAAACAATCTTTCCACAGATTTCAGAAGCAAAAATAAAGGAAGGGATTTTTGTGGGGCCGCAAATAAGGAAAATAATGGTCAATACCCATTTCAAAGAACTATTGTCACCAGTGGAGGCAGCGGCGTGGGACTCTTTTGAAAAGGTCGTTACTTCTTTTTTAGGCAAACACAAAAGTCCTTCGAGCTGATAGAGAACGATTTAATCAAAAACAATGCGGAAATGGGTAAATAAAAAACACATATAAGACCGTTATATATACAATATATATATATATGTATATAAGACCGTTTTCTCAGTTAACTTTAAAACTAAACAAAAAATTTTAAAGCAAATTTTTAAATTTACATGAGAATATATAGCTCTTAATCTAAATTTATTGCCCTGCTCCGAACAAACAAGAACGACCAAAATTTGTTCTGAATTGGAAGATTAACCCAGCCTAAGAAAATTATATGCTAATGTGTCACTTACGTATTTATCTAATTCCTTTTTTAATTTTCTTTCAGGAGTAAATATGTCTTTTAAAATTCATTTTATGCACTCCCATTTAAATTTTTTCCCGCAAAATCTTGGCGACGAAAGTGACGAGCATGGCGAAAGGTTTCACCAGCAAATGAAAATGATTGAAAGTCGGTATCAAGGATTCTGGGATGTCGCTATGATGGGTGACTACTGTTGGTTTCTCATAAGAGAAACCGATCCTTATATAAATAAGCGTCAAAACAAGACACATAACTTTTTCAATTATAAAATAAGATCATAGAGTTAAGACAGAATACATACAGTACATATGCTATTATTTGTAGGATACTTAAGTTTTACTATATGGATATATTTATTTGAATGCTTGTAACTTTTGTATTAGTTCATCGAATTTGTTTAATCAAAGTTTATTTTGTTTGTAATAAAACAGAGCTTAGAGTGAAAACAAAAAATACACGAAAAAGTAAAAAGCTTTCGAGATCCTTTCTCTCAAAGTACAATTTTTTTTATATTTTTACTAAAAAAATTTAAAAAATCCGTTATGATAGTTCGTTATCTTTGAATCTGCAGGGCCTAGCAAAAAGTGTTTTACACACAGTTTATAGGAAATTTTATTACCTTTTAAAAGCTTTAAACGGTTTTGGAATCGCTCAATTCGTTTTCGAGATATATATGATTAAGTGGGCCCAATTTTTTGTTTTTTTGAAATAACGGTAATTCGTAAATATCTCAAAAACGTTACCATAGAATAAAAAATAACCTTGATTTTCGGAATCAGACGGTGATTTTACATAGGAATTTCATAACGGCGTCTCTGGTGCATTTTGGCTGTAAACCAGTGTAATTATAAATAATTATTCCACTTAAAGGTAAGAAAAAAAAGGAATAAGCACTGGCTGCTAAGATTTTCGGCTATTGTTTTAAATGGTTAGTACTATATATCAAGACGAGAAAAGGAAATAATTATATTATACTAGGTTTATTATACGCTAGCTTCGAGATAAAAATATATTATATCTACACTGGAGAAGATGAAGATAGTACAATCGAAGGTATGTGGACTTAACCACTACTATACACACAAGATAACTTAGAAGCCTATGAAGTTAAATTTTTAATTTACAGCAAGAAACGAATTGGTTTATGATACTAATATTATAGTCCGTTGTCTGCTTCAGAAGTTCAGATGTTTTGATATTTCTAAACACCGATGATCTAATACTTTGGATTCCTGAACACATATCCATGAAGTGCGATACGGTGAATTCGCTGAATCCACAATTTGCACTTCAAAATATCAAATTTTATAAGAATTAACGAATTTCCATTGGCATTAAAATCTTCTCAGAGTGACCTTTTTTAACCTTCTTTTGTTTAATAATATAGTTTTTTTTTAACTTACAGTTTTGGTAGCTTTGAATTAAAAAACAAAAAAGAAACAAACTCGAAACTTAAAAATTTTCGAATTTCGGAAATAAAAAAGGACGAAATTTATTGCAAAGAGCAAATGGTTGGCAACACTGCACAACCCGGCAAACGTGACATCACACACTCTTGATGGGCGCAATCTTCTCTCTATCATTCTTGGGTTTAAATAAGAGTAAATTAAGATTGCTCTCTTTTAATATTAATACTATCCAGTAGTGGGAGCCTAATCTGTGCACTGCATGGGTAGGTTCGATTTTAACTAACCGCAGTCCGCGTTAACGCATGATAAGAGCCGGCACCATGTGCTCGAATGATCTTCATTGATACTGAGAAACTTTGCACACAACGAAGCGACTTGTGGTAAGCGGTATATAAATTCTAGGAAAGTGTCCTCAGCAATTCTCCTGCCAACAAAAATAACCTGATTTTCTGTTTGGCTTGCGTAGCTTTAGTATCTTAAGAAATGTAAGATTATGGTAAATTTGATTATTAAAGTAGACAAGTGTCCTTTGTGAAGAATGCTCGATCGATGGGATAAAACTTTACTCAAGTATTTTCGATTCTGGAGGCGTTTATGGTTCCATTAGCCGTGAAGCCTTTTCACTTACACGAACGAGGAACTCGAGACGATTTCGGCTAAATTACAATAAGTAAACATTTTATAGGTACTTTAAAAACATTTATAAACAAGCTAACGTATACAAATAATAAAATTTGATAAATATTACACTCTGTTATATTTCTGGGCGGGCTGTAGTTTAGGTCAGGTTATGGTGGTAGTCGGTCTGCACGACCAACTCACTTAGACCTTACAGGTTCGTTATGATACAGTTGTGCGAGGCTCTAAGTAAACGGGAATTTTTTGTAGCTCATCTGATCAGCATTAAGTAAGCTCCAAAAGCAGAAATATTTAATAGCGGTCGCCCCTCGGCAGGCAATGGCAAAACTCCGAATGTATTTCTGCCATGAAAAAGCTCCTAATTAAAAATATCTGCCGTTCGGAGCCGGCTTGAAACTGTAGATCCCTTTGTGGAACATCAAGAGGCACGCCACAAATAGGAGGAGGAGCCCAACCAAAGTCCCAAAAAGGATATACGTTGCACTGTAGTAAGGTGAATTTGGTTGCAAAATGAAAAATCTTTATTTATTCTTGTAAATCAATCTCATCCCCTTCAAAATAATCCCCGCTCGATGAAATACACTTATGCCAACTATTTTTTTAATCCCCGAAATATGCCAAATAGTCCATTTCCGGTATAGCCATCAGCACCTTCTTCGATTCAACTTTTATCTCCTCAATCGACTCGAAACGCGTTCCCCGGAGTGGCCCCTTGAGTTTTGGGAATAGCCAGAAGTCACACGGAGCCAAATCAGGCGAATACGGTGGTTGCGGAACGATATGCGTGGAATTTTTGGCGAAATGGCCACGAAGAACGAGTGCAGTGTGAGACGGTGCATCATCGTGATGCAAAAACCAAGAGTTGTTGGCCCATAATTCTGGTCTTTTTAGACGAATTGCTTCACGTAAACGACGAATAACGCTCAAATAATATTCCTTATCAACAGTTTGGCCAGCTGGAAGGAATTCATAGTGCACCACACCACAAAAATCAAAAAAACTGTCATCATGACCTTTATTTTTGAACGACTTTGACGTGCTCTTTTCGGTCTGGCCTCGTCTGAAAGCATTGTTTCACACACATCAACGCGACGACTTTTTTCCAAGAAATTGAGAGTTTTCGGTACCAAACGAGATTTGACTTTTCGTAGGCCCAAATGTTCTTTCAAAATGGTTTTCACAGATCCTTCTGATATTCCGATCATATCAGTAAGGTCTCTAACAGTCAACCGACGATTTTTGAGCACTAACTCCTTCCCTTTATTGACGTGTTGGTCATCTGTTGATGTCGATGGTCGGCCGGAGTGCTCCAAGTCATCAACACGTTCTCGACCCTCTTTGAAGTCTTTGTACCACTTACAAACATTTTTCTGCGACATGGTCGAATCACCAAATGCCTTCTGCAACATGCTAAGCGTTTCCGCAGCCGAAATTTCATTCCGCAAACAAAATTTGATGGCACTTCTCAGATGTTCTTAACAGTGCTGCCAACTCATGAAAAAAATAACTAGAGCGAAATTTTAATCCCGCGATGTTTGACAAATAAATTCACCTTACTTTTTGCCCACAGTACATATGTATAAATATATACATATGTATGTATTCATAGTGGAGGGTACAGAACTATCGATCAGGTCGGTCGCTGTTAACGAAGTCGTTCTACATCTCGTTCAAGCTTGAAAAATTATACTAAATGTGTTGCATACATATTTTTTTTTACTCTCTGGCGATAAATGGTAACTCTAACACAGAAATTTTATCACCTTTAATGTGTTGCTTACATTCCACAATGCATCCTTGTACGCGTACACATATTCCATGTACCTATTTACGGGGATGACAATAAAAGTATCCAGTGTTAACATTTTTTAATTCTTTGGACGACAACAAAAATAAACAAACCCCTAACAAGTCACCCAGCTACTAAGCAAACATTAAAGCGCACTTCGCCTGACAGTTTTGTAGCGCACACACATATAAATGTAATTGCGAGGATATTTCAATCCAAAGAAGCTTCAGTCAGGCATCTAACAAGTTTTTTGCGTGCAGACCACTTCATTTTAGGGCAAATAGCGCATCAACGAGCCTCAGGAGACACGTCTTTCTTGTATGCTAAATCATATTGGTGTGTACGAGTATATGTATACATATACATACGGACATAAGTGCACCTCGTGTGTTTTGATATCAGTGCGTACTTGAGCACTCGGGTGCTATAACCAGGTTCATATAACGGTTGTTTGTAACCGGAACCGTCATAAATATAGATGAACGATATAGAATGGTAATAGAACTCGATTCGATTAAGCCCATCTGTCTCTCTGAGTTAAAAGAAACAAATCTTTTTTTTAACGAATTGCTTTGTTTTAGCACGATTGTCAATATTTAATAAATTTTTCTTGAATCTAATAAAGTAAATACAGTGAAGACTTTCGACGTATGACTGTTAGACTCGGTAGATTTGGCTCCCTAATATCAAACTTGGTGAGTATCCAACAAGTTTTCAAAAAATATGTCCGCCATTTTGTATCCGCCATATTGAATTTCTCAAATCTGACCTCAGATTCGTAATCAGCGACCCCTGAAACCCTTAAAATTACATGCAATCATAAAAGCGGTTGGTAAGTAAAATGTGTGCTTCAAAGGGTTAATAATCTATTTCTTATGATATATTTAATAAATTAAAATATGTAAGCACGAAATAAGTTCTTAAGTGAACTCTCAAAATAATTTTTTAATATTATTTTCACCTAATTCTCTTTTTACACGAGTTTTTGGGAACGTATCTATCGTGTAAAAAGAGTATTAGGTGGACCTATAAGTTTTGCGATATTTTTCGCTGCGGTTTATGTTCGTCTATTTGATGCACGCAATTACTTCTACCTCTTTTGAAAATGTCCACTATTTTTCTTTAGGCACCTATGTATACCAGGGTTTACCAAAAAGTGCTTTACCAAACAAACCAAGCTCTTACTGCATTTTCTATTTTTATAAAGAGTTGAGTATGGAGAGAAGTCGGAGAGCAGTCACGATCCCTTCCCACAAACCAAGCATTTGAAATAGGTAAAAGGAAGTAAGTTTAAGGATAATAAAGCAAAAGTATTGCAATTTAATAAGCGATGATCTTTAAGTTAGAAATATAATACTTATTTTAAATATGCGCTGGGTATATAAAGTTCGGTTCCGCTGTTTTGTTTGTTTTGGTTTTTTTTTTTATGCGGAGTCCCTGCAGTTAAACCAGCTAGCTCCGAATTATTCTGCTACCAATCCGCTTTGCAGCTAAAATACTTTGTTCATCTGAATACTATCAACTGGAATTTTAATAGGTATAATAAAGCCCACGAAACTGTATTAGCTTTACGACGACATAGACATAGCACAGCGAATAAAGATCCAGCGGCTACGTTGGCTGGGTCATATCGCCCGAATGGATACAAACGCTCCGGCTTTGAAAGTGTTCGATGCGGTACCAGCTGGTGGTAGCAGAGGAAGAGGAAGGCCTCCTCTGCGTTGGAAAGATCAGGTGGAGAAGGACTTGGCTCCACTTGGTGTGTCCAACTGGCGCCGGTTAGCACGAGAAAGAAGCGACTGGCGCGCTTTGTTAAACTCGGCCAAAATAGCGTAAGCGGTTATAGCGCCAATTAAGAAGAAAAAGAATGCCCACGAAATGCTAATTATCAGCCTATTGAACTATCGGTTTTTTTTAGCTGCATGAGAATTATCGACTTCGACTATGGTTTGGCAGTTGAGTATGGCAAACTGTGTTGACATTTCTATTCAGTAAATTTACCAAGTCATTATAAGCCGTTTAACTCCAGAGCAACGCTTCTAAATTGTGGATATTTACTTTCGAAAACAATCATTCTTTTCGGGAAGTTCATAGGGCTAAGTGTTGCCGAAATGCCGATTCGTCGTCGTTCTCAACTTTTTGGCATTTATCTTTAGACTTTTTTGCGTAAACACCTTGCATTATTATTATTGGAAGGCCATTACGCACTGCAACTAGAGCTGATCTATTGTGAAAGGCCTAACCCTAGAGTTTTAGGCTTTTTAAAAATTTTAGCACAATTTTGGGTTTGTTGTTCCAACGATTGCATGGAGATACTACGATACCCCCAAGGTGATGAAGTCTCTGTCTGCCCAACGCAGGACATTCACAAAGCACGTGTTCTGAGCTTTCTATGTCCATTTCGCAAAAGCGGCAGTCATTGGTCTCAGATAGACCGATATTGTTTAGATGATACCTCAGGCTGCAGTGACTTGTAAGATATCCTGTTAAAAGACGCAGTTCTACTCTGCTTAGTGAGAGAAGCTTTTCAGATATTCCTTTGTTGGGACTTAGGAATAGTTTGGCTTGACGCTGACCGGCACAGTTTAGCCAGTGTGCGGCAAGTTTTCTTTCTTCCCATTTCCTAAGGAATTTATTAATGTGGCCTTTTGTGAGTCCACAGAAAGGCTCAGCACCAGTAAGTTGCATATTTGCTCCTTGTTTTGCAAGGTCATCAGCCATTTCATTTCCCTCATGTCCTTCATATCCCGGAATCCAGCATAGTGTTACTATGTTGAGGTTCCCTAGTGTGTTGAGAAGGTTTAGGCAATCATTTACCAATTTAGAGGTGATAGTTGTTGATAGAAGGGCTTTTAGAGCCGCTTGGCTATCTGAAAGTATGTAGATGTGAGTACCTCTCATTTCCCTGCTAAGGCATTCTCTCACATATTTCGATGGCATGTATTTCTGCCTGGAATACTGTTGGGTAGAATCCCATCGAAATCGATTTTTTGAATTTAGGCCCATTGATTCCTGCCCCTGTTCTACCATTTTCCAATTTGGACCCATCAGTAAACCATAGCTGGGAGCCAGGTTTGAAAGTGATAGAGTTAGTACTCCAGTCTGTGCGTTCATTAATTATAACTTGGAAGTTCCTGAAGAGTATTGGTTTGGGTGATAGTATATCATCCCTATAAAGAATGGGACTATGTAGGAAGTCTTCTAAGATCTTTAAATGTCCTTTCATATCCCCACTTTTAAGTTCAGATATACCTTTTAATCTTAAGGCACTCGAGCGAGCTTCCCTTTCAATTAGAATTGGAAGCGGTGGTATGTTCAGGAGCACACCCAATGCATCCGTGGGACATGTTTTCATAGCCCCTGTGATACCAACACATATCAGGCGATGCGGTTTGTTTAATTCGTTTGCTGCCTTCCTTTGCTTGGCATTGGGGCACCATGCTAAGGATGCATAAATGACTATGGGTTTCACAACTGTGGTGAATGTCCAGAAGGTCATTCTAGGGTTTAGTCCCCATGTCTTACCAAAAAGCCTTGTACAGGCAAAGAATGTCCTTGTGGCTTTTGAAGTAACTCTCTCAATATGGGAATTCCACGTAAGCGTTTTGTCAAGACTGACGCCAAGATAGTTCGCTTCTGTCGAGAGTTGAAGTGTTGTTCCATTAAGGGTCGGACATTTGAGATTTATGTTCCTTCTCCTAGTAAACGGTACAAATGTTGTTTTGGATGGGTTGATGGAGAGCCCTTTTCCGTGCACCATTTGTTTATTATATATGCTTGTTGCATGCGATCCGAAATGGTTTCCTCATGCCAGCCTAATACATAAACTACTAGGTCATCAGCGTAACTCTGAGTGTGAAATCCTAGGTTATTCAGTTTGTGGAGAAGTTCATCTATGACTAGAGTCCACAAAAGAGGAGAAAGTACGCCACCTTGAGGGCAACCTCTTGTGGCTTTAATAGATTTGATTGTTCCTCCTAGTTCGGTGCTGATCGTCCTAGATTTCAGGATGAATATTATCCATCTAGTGATGGGTTCAGGTACCTCCTTTAGATATAGGGCATTATAAATTGCCTCATAGGAAGTGTTACACCTTGCATATAAAATACTCGAACAGTTCGTGCAAGAATTCAAGCCAAATTACCATCGTTTGCGCCGCATTTTTGCTGATTGCGCTTGTTTATAATTCAGATTTATTTGAAAAATTAGTCAAGAATTGGGCCGATTGAGTGAACCATGTAATTCGTAGCCGCTGCGGACATATGCTGGATATCATATTAATAAATTAAAAGCCACGAAATTATCTAATATATAATAAAAAAAAATCGTTCCAATAATATTTCTGTTTTGTATTATCATTTTAAGTTCGCAAGATCTTAAAAAAGAAAAAGACAATTTGTGGGGAAAATCAACAGCCTACATCAAAGATTAGAAAAATTTTCATAAATTAATGTTTAGAAAGTACTTCGTTATGCATCAAAGCGTTACACACAAATATTTCTTATCTTTAAAGTCCTTATCGATTTACAACGATTTTGACGTGATAACGTCTTATAATTCGATTTAACAGGCTGCACGCACGAAAAAATGTGTCGTTACCTTGCTCATTTGTCGTTACCTTGCTCATTGCCGTTACCTTGAATAAACTGCAAGTGAAAGCGCGGAACGAATAAACCAAACGAACGGCAACGTTCGACATCTTGCTCTCTCCTACTTAAATGAGCGTATATATGTATGTATATGCGCATATGTACATATATAAATTCACGTATTTGTATTTGCATATGCCTTCTTCCTGTGTGCATGGTAATGAACCATTTCTCTGTTGAGAATAGGACAATGATAGAAAAAGTAGGAAATGAAAGGGAGTGTTTCGAGTGTAAAGTGTCTTGAAAAAGGCAAATCGATGATGGTGCCTCTTAGTGTTGTTGACTTATTAACGTCTGATGCACAATCGAAATTGAAGATATCTTTCATGAATTTGATAAATGTTTCGTCATTTTTCACGTTTGTGTAAATGTAACTTGACCTATTCCATTGCAATTCCATTTACCTTCTTCTCTATATCCATACAAAATATCTATCAAACAAATAAAATTAAAATTTTGTTTTGAAAATTACAACCATTCCAACAATATTTTCTTATGACGTTGTCACGTTAAACTATCGTCAGTAAACCAACTTTACAGACAACCTCTTTTATATTTAAAAATGGTTAATTTATTGTACAAAAATTTCATTAGTGAAATTTAAACAAAATTATTTCATTCTATAAAATTTCGTCTTTAAATACTCAAGTATTTTATAGTTTGCCTTTCGATTAACGGAAATTTGGATTTTTATGATTCATTGCCCAAATGATTGACTCTATCTGTATTTCTGTATTGGTCTATCCCTCATTGCATGCATCCTTAAGATTTTATATTTTTTAATAAGCGACTAAATATTAATTTTGTATACAGTTCTAACGGGTTCTTCTACAACTGGTACAATTCTAGTCTGTCTCGAACTAGAGCAACTCCTCCCTCAAATACCAGTTCATGAGCAAGAATATTTCCTGAGTAGTTTAGCTTTTCACTGCAGAGTTGTCCTTGCTGCCGACGCGCCAACGTCGCTGACGTTCTACTTCTACATCTACTCTTACAGATACTTTTCTTTGTCTGCATCCTTAACTCTTTCTATTTTATATTCATTCACCTCCTGCTTCTTGCCTTTGCCGCCAACTTTAGCTTTTTCCACTTATACTGCCGCTATTCTCGTCACCGCCGTTGTTGTCTCACTCAGCGCTTTTGCTGGCCATGTTTTTCGTCTTTACCTTCATTGCTGTTGCGTTTACCGTCTTTTTAATGAGCATTGCATAAATCCGTTGAAGCAGAAGTTACACGCTTTACATATTCTCGCCAACAAGTTTGAAAACAAAACACATATCAGATGTTCGCCTGCATTTTCTTGGTGGCACAAAGACACCTGTTTACACTCACACTCATTTATGTCCTTATATGTGTATGCGCATTTGTATGCGCTGGGTAAAGTAACGACTAAGTACGTTGTAATTATAAAAAAGGTTTTCATGAGGCAAAAAACAAAAAAACAGAAAACCTTTACACGCTCTTATCGCATGCTTACAGTCTTAAAAGTGTAGTACATATGTTTTTGTTTGTATGTTTTTATACTCGTACACATATATGCGCATACACATATGCTTGTCTGTCGTATGTAAAACATGGCACCTGTTTTCATTGTAATTAAATTCTTTGCTTTGTTTTTGCCTCTCAAAGTACTAAATGTGTGTAAGGTTTGTTAGAAGCATTCTTTGCTTATTTAAATATTCAGATTAAGTGCGAAAAAAATTTCTTCGCAAAGGACGCTAAGAAGAGTGAACATATCTTGCAATTAAAATACGTTGTTAGAAAGTTTAGCTAAAGCCAAATGCCTTTTAATTACCAAGCTACCCATAGCAGACGTCTGACCAATTCCGATAAAATGAACGTGAGCCAACTTGAATTTAATTATTATTATAGTTATTGGCGTTTAATTGCCTTATAATTTACGGTGAGTAATTTTCTTGAAAATAATTTACTTTAAATAGTATTTTTCGTAGAACAGTCTTGGGTGCTAAGACTAGTGATCTGCCCTAAAAATTCTTTTACTCCAGGCTGTGAACTTCTTCCAATTCCTAACGCCTTAATATAATTCTCTGGCAAATGACATCCCCATAAAATTTATTGAAACAACAAAGGCGAATTAAGCCCACCTGTCAACATTCTCCCTTAAGAAACTCCAAGAGCAAAAAAAAAAATTGGCCTTTCTGCCGGATCAAAGTGTAATATTTTGAGAGAAGGGCTTGAAACTCTGTGATCAAATATTGAAAATAGCAAGCAGTATTAAAATATGTTTCTTCCCTTAAAATATAAATTATTCGAAAACTGCGTGTACTTGTGTATTCACTTTTTTTCTTTTTTTAATCCATTTCGCCTCGTTTGGGTACTTCCTCGGAGGACTAGCTCTTGGCCTCCAGTCAAGAGACAGTTGGAGACAAAACTGTGGGCCAAAGCACGCCATCAACTTTAAGCGTCTAAATCTAAAAACAGGTGCGTCCAGGCAGAAGCTTTACCAGAGGTCTCTGGCTATTCTCGGCAGAATAAGGCCCAAGGTAAAACTCATCCAAAGGACGCGGTCGATAAGGTAAGGTGCCAAAAGGTGGTCGACGAGTACCTGACGTTCCAGGTCCCAAAAGGTCCAAGCCGTGAAACGCAATCGTTCACAAGATGAAAGCGACAAACCCTCAAAGAAGCACAAAGTGGCAGTGCACACCGCTTAAATGCCCAAACCATCCAAACGCACATTTAATGAGGTGGCACGGGATCACCTGCGAACTGCGTTGGTAGATGAAATAACGGACCTCGGTAAACCTGCATTGGAGAAGTGGTCCTAAATCGAGGAATAGCTGTATCGTATTGTCGTTGATCACGGAGTGGCAAACTTGGAGTGTCAAGTGCCAGGATTTTACTCAATGTAGGTGGTTCGCGGATACAGGGTGATCAAATGTGATGATCAAGTCTCCCTTGATTTCCTGCAAACAGTTGTTGGCAGTATTCAGAACGACTGGGAAGGTTTGAGGCTCAAAATAATCCCGGCCAGCGAGTTCCTTCGACGAAAGAAGGCTCACATCTGGATACCAAACATGGAGTTCGAAGCCAAACCGCTCATTCCATTACTACAAGCTCTTAACTTCAATGTTCCGATGGATGACTGGAGCATCATAAGAGCGGAAGTTCCGTAAAAACCGGCGTATTCTTCCTTCTCCAACTTTACTAGAAATAACCTCAACCTGTTATACAAACCGATTCAAGGTAATCCCAGATCTTGTATTGTAGATAAAAAATATTTGAATGTATTTTTAGTCCCATCATACAGTTTACAGGATGTGACGGCTGTTAAGTTGGAAGCCACTAACGGTGTCGGTATAGTACTTTCTCCCTTCTACATGGCACATGATCGGCCAGCACCGCCTGAGGAGGTTCGCCGGCTGGTGCTCAAAACCAAGAAACTCTATAGGACAGCTCGGTGACGAACAATCGAGGTGAGTCTTTTTACAATTTTATTATTAATACTAACCTCACGGTATGCAACAGAGGTAATACTCCCTCGCACCTTCACCGTTCCGGGCGTTAGTAGACTCAGGGGTGAAACATTTTATCAGCGATTGCATCATAGCAACATAGAGCATGTTAGAAACCAGGATCATCAGAGCTAATATGGGTAATATCAACATAACTAAGAGAGTCCACAGGGGTACTCTACAGGGGGCGTATTATCTCCACTTCTTTGGTTATGTGTGATTAGTAAAATCTTAATAAAACTTTATGGAGGTGGGGTAAAAGTGGTCGCGTACGCTGATGATGCGGTACTAGTGGCTTCACGACTGTCACCCAATAGGATCAGTAGGTTGGGGGCCTTGGAATACAGGTTAGGCCTAAGCTAAAACGCACGTAAAACAGAACTTATGGTATTTGCGACCAGAAATAAGGTACCAATTTTTAGCCTACGAAATATTAACGGACAAGCCCTCTTAATTTCACACAGTGGAAAGTACTTAGTGGTAATTCTGGACTCCAAATTTTGTTGAAAATGAAACATTGAAGAACGGGTAAAGAAAGCAGAAATCGCTTTATATGCCTGTAAACGTATGCTAGGAAGAAAATAAGACATTCAGCAAATTAGATCTTATAAGATAATGGCAGCGGTAGTTTTGCTTTTGTGCAAATCTACATAGAAATTACAACAGCTTGTTAACTTGTACAGTTCGTTCTTAAATTATTAAAATTCATTAGTACTTCAAGATTGCTTAAATTCATTGTTTTTTAATATTATCACTTAAGATTAACTTACTTAATTTTACCTTAAAGTTTATAGGTTGAGTAGATTCATACTAGAGGAATGGCAAGTCTAACATATGATTGCGTTTTAACCGTATAGTTTCATTGGTTGTGTCTAATAAACAAACAGCAGCTGGATTTATGTGATTAGATAATCGTTTCAGATATCTAGTACTATATTTTCGAATTTCATTCTTTATAAAAGGAATACCTAAGTTGTTATGAATAGATTCATTGGTAATAAACCAAGGGGCACTAACAAGGCTTCGTAATGTTTTTGATTGGTAACGTTGCAAGATCTCCACATTGGAATTGCTAGCAGTTCCCCATTGCTGTATTCCGTAGGTCCAAATGGGCTTCAGAATAGCTTTGTAGATCCGTATTTTGTTTTCTAGACTAAGTTGAGAGTTACGGCCAAGCAGCCAGTGCATACGTGTTGTTTTAATTTTTAGTTGTTGGTGCTTAGCCTGAATGTGACTTTTCCACGTGAGGCGTCGATCAAGATGCATCCCTAAATATTTGACTCTGTCACTAGTGGGAATTTGTTTATTATTTAAAAATACAGCAGGGCATTGCTCTCTTCTTAATGTAAATGTGACATGTGTAGATTTTTCCGAATTAACTTTTATTTTCCATTTGTTAAGCCAAGACTCCAAAATTTTGAGTTGATTTTGCAAAAGATATGATAAAATACGATTTTTAAAAAGATTAGCGTCTATTCAATAATAAATCGAAGTAATGGTGCATTACTGTGGGCAAAAAGTAAGGTGAATTTGGTTGTAAAATGAAAAATCTTTATTTATTCTTGTAAATCAATTTCATCCCCTTCAAAATAATCCCCTCTCGATGAAATACACTTATGCCAACGATTTTTCCAATCCTCGAAACATGCCAAATAGTCCATTTCCGGTATAGCCATCAGCACCTTCTTCGATTCAGCTTTTATCTCCTCAATCGACTCGAAACGCGTTCCCCGGAGTGGTCTCTTGAGTTTTGGGGATAGCCAGAAGTCACACGGAGCCAAATCAGGCGAATACGGTGGTTGCGGAACGATATGCGTGGAATTTTTGGCGAAATGGTCACGAAGAACGAGTGCAGTGTGAGACGGTGCATTATCGTGATGCAAAAACGAAGAGTTGTTGGCCCATAATTCTGGTCTTTTTAGACGAATTGCTTCACGTAAACGACGCATAACGCTCAAATATTATTCCTTATTAACAGTTTGGCCAGGTGGAAGGAGTTCATAGTGCACCATACCACGAAAATTGAAAAAACTGTCATCATGACCTTTATTTTTGAACGACTTTGACGAGCTCTTTTCGGTCTGGCCTCGCCCTTAGCTCGATATTCGCTTGATTGGTCGGTTGTTTCAGGGTCGTAAGCATAAATCCAAGTCTCATCTCCCGTAATGATGCATTTGAGCTTGACCTGATAGTCTGAGAGCATTGTGAAGAACTCTAGATGCTGCTAGATACAAAACAAGACAATTCTTGGTGCATGTGACTCGACTTTAGAGTTCCCTTCCCTAAAATTTAGTATCTAAAAGGTGGACAATTTATGTAGAAGTATCGGATTTTACTTTGAAATAAAAGAACAAAAATTCAAATTGATTCGGTAATTTTTATTATTTTGGTAGAACCATTCATGGCATTTATTTTGTAAAGATAATCCCTTTTAATTGTTGGCCTCAACTGCGCAGTAATTTGATCATCAGTAAACACCAATTTTGAATGACTCGCTGGAGGATTTCCGTCGGTATATCGTAAATAACTTTAGTAATGTTGGCTTCTAATGCCTCAATCGATGCTGGGTTATCCGCAAAGCATTTAGACTCTACATACTTTCACAAATAAAAGTCGAAATGTGTGATATCACATGCCCTTGATGACCCAGTGGATTGGGCAAGACGAGACATAAATTGCTCATGGAAACAACGTCTTCTTGATCACGGGCTTCAATTTCCGGCATCAAAAAGTTGCGCTACCATCAACAGTGGTCACGTGGGATCTATCAAAAAATTCCTATTGGAAAAAGTACCTCCAATCGGGTAACAACAACTTCAGAGATATATAAGTACTAACACAAATATGATTAATTCATACTTGTAAAGAACTTTTCTTGTTTCTTTAAATGTTAACTCGATTGGTTTTTCTTTGCAATTTAAAATATCCATGTAAATTTTATCTTGAGAATTGTAACCTGTTGTGACTAGAACTTAGAATTATAAAGTTTACCCTTGCTGTGTTTGGATGGAATCAATATAAAAATAAGTAAATAAATAAATAAATATCACTCAAAGCCATCGAGTGGTTCCACATAAATTTACCGGTGCAACGGCCACCGACTTCGAAATCTAAGTGTCGAGGGAATGCGTTTAAAGTTTTAGACTAGTCTATTCAGTGTCAAGGAGACCCTCACGAATTGTTAGATATCTCAAAAACTATTCATAGAATTAACTTGAAGTTTTCAGTGAATATTTTTGAAATATTACAAGAAAATGCTGGTGATAAGACAACCCGTTATAATCCTCTTCCGAAATAAAGTGCTGCACAATTTTTCCTGTAAAACAATAAAAATATATTGCTTTTCTGAAGCTACTTTTTAATTAGTTACTGAGAGCAAAACAGTATTTTTAAGCAAAAAAATGAACCCAGTCACTAAAGGCAACTGCTTCAAGCAAAAACTTTTAAGTGAATGGTGGCAGTAGAGATCGAACTCCGAATAGTGAGTTTAGATTGAGCCTACATAAGTTCTGTGAATCTTAATCGGAGGAGGCATAACATTGCAAATCGCTCTATGCATACAACCGAATATATGTTTTTATAAGCGACATATGTGTTAATGTGTTGCATATTATTATATAAATTATTATTTTTATACTTGTTAAGGTATTTACTCCGGTTTCTTCGTTTTGTGTTAAGAAATTGTGGGCTTAAAAAATGAGATAAAGAACATTTATATTTCAAAAAATAAAAAAAATGTTCAGTCAATTTTCTAAAAAACTCCTCATAAACAACCATATGCCATCAGGAGGCTGTGATTAACAACATATTGCTAAATGAGTTCTTGTTGGCAACTTATGTACCTATCTTTAAAGTAGTCTTGTAAGTACTTCCCCAACCTGTATTTGAAAGGCATCGGACTGAAATTGTCAAAACGTCCATCTTTCACGTTCATCATTATTACCATAGACACTCAAAATACGGCACCTCTTAGAGAAAAATTTGCATACCATACCGTGAAGAAAAGATTGTTAAGTTAGATAAAATTACGCAAAAGGTAAATTTATAACTTTGCATATATTGAAAATACATAGTGACAATATTAGTAGGGTAAAGTGGGGTACCTGTGACTATGGGGCAGCATTGACTTTAACATTTTCGGTGTCGCAATGATTCAAAAACTTCGCAAATAAGGAACTGTACGCAGCCTAATATAATAACACGTGCTTATATGTAGTTTGGCAGTTCTCGTTAAATGCTCAGCGGAGTAATACGTGTTTCAGTGATTTTCGATTGGGTGAAGCAATTTTTATGTAGCGCTACGTAAGCATTTTTTGAAGTAAAAGCAATTGTTTTCTAAAGACTAAAGTTATTAAATGGTGCTTCGAGATTTCAATTTAAAAAAAAATCGATAAGTAACAATAAGTTTTTAAGAATAAAATAATCACAACAATGAGTGTGGATAAAGTCATTTGGGGCACATTTTAGTTTTGAGTGTTATAATATAATTATGTTAATATGTTTGGTAACTGTAAGTAATTTGGCTTATTTATATATGACTTTTGTACGGTAATGGTACGAAACTATAAGAAAAAGTCATCTGGAAAAGAAATAAATGAAGCAAATATTAAAAAAGCCATGAATGATGTAAAAAATGGAGATGAGACACAAACTTCGGCAGCAAAAAAATAAAGCATCAAAAGAACGACATATATAATGCGGATGAAACGTCAAGATCCACTTAAACTTAAGGTGGACTCTAGTAATAGTGATATCGCGTCAACTCTTCACAAAGAAACTCGAAGAGCAGCGTGCTGACTATATAAAGAAATGTGCGTTTTACGCATATGGCTTGTCATACCAGATACTCAGAAAGTTTGTTTATGATTATGCTAAAATAAATCAGATCACCATTGCAGTTGGATGGAATGTTACTAAGAAAGCAAGTAAGGACAGGCTTTATGCTTTTCTCAAAATAAACCCAACTATTTCATTGCAAAAGCCAGAGAAAGTAAGCCTGACCAGACTTTCGGGCTTTACAAAATCAGCTCTAGAAGAATTTTACTCAAACCTTAGGGCAATTTATAAAAAATACTCTTTCCAGCCAAAGGATATATATGACTTAGGTGAAACTGGAGTAGTCTCATTGTAGTCTTGAAAGCATTAACTTTCGCAGAGATAATGGAATTGTGATGCTATCTTTTCCACCTCATACCTCGCACCATTTGCAGCTCTTAGATGTGTCCATATTCGGACCATTTAAACAACTTTGCCGAAAGAGCTTCAACGAATTTACTGTTTCAAACATCGGAAAACAAGTAACTATTTATGATGTGGCAAAACTAACGAATCATCCTTTCCAAAGGTCATTCTCATCAGAAAATATATCGAAAGGGTTTAAAAGTACAGGTATTTATCCCTTTAACTCACAAATCTTTAGTGACGACATGTTTACGTTGGAAGACTTCCCGGAAGAAGAATTTCGCTCAGTTATTAATGTCAGCGAAAACGTAGAAAACAGACAAAATATAATAAACGTGCAAGAAAGCCCAAAAAAGAATTCGACCCAAAACCGAACTCCTGAAATGGTTCGCCCAATCAAACGTTTGTGTGCCTCTAAAAAAACGGCCAAAAGTTCAACATTCCGTATCATAACGAGTTCAGCAGAGAAACAGAAGATGATGGGACCTGACAAAAAAAAATATTCATAACGTAAAGCGAACTATAGTGTCAAAAAAAAAGGGAACGATTTTAAAGAAAAAATCCATAAAATATGATGTAATTGAGTCTTATACGACTGAAGAAAATGAAGATAACGTTTCCTACTGTGAATCCATTAATTCGATTGGTCCATTTCCGACGACGAAGGAAGTTATGACATCAAAGATAACGATTTATCTAAATCGAAATTAACCGACGAAGATGAATTGAACCAGAAAAAAATCTCCTATATCTAATATATATCTAATATCTAATATGTAGGAGATTTTGTTCTGGTTCAATTTGCTCCTAAAAATCCAAAGCCATTCCACTGTATTGGTGAAATAACGGAAAAGTTCAGTAATAACGCTTTTACATAAATTATTTACGAAGATTTGCAACATTTAACTGGGTGTTAGTAAAACCAGACGTAGAAGACATCGCACTAGCTTCAAGAAGTGAAATTGAACTTAAATTACCACAGCCAACTAATCCAGCTGGCACATCTCGATGCCGGACGAAGTATTTATTTTATGTTAACTTTGGAGACCGCTATATTAAATAATCAAATACTTTTTAATTACCTTTGTTCTCTCTTATAAATTTTTACTATGATATAATATTATTTTGATGTAGCTTCGATGGAAAACAAGAAGCCTGTGTTTTTGTTTTGTTGAAATAAATATATTTATTTTGTTTTTTGAAATAGCGTCTTGTTTTTACGTTATTGTAAGTATAAAATAAAGTAAACAACACGATGGTCAAACGTGCCCCTTTAAATGCCAAAGGTACCCATCCGGCGGGGCACATTTGACAAATTGGCTATTTTTAAAAAAGCGGCCGAATAAGGTACTTATACTGTTTTTTGTAACTCCTTAGCCAGTTAAATATTAAGATTAATTTCTAATAGGTACGATCAATTTCTAAATTCTACGTTTTTCTCGAAAAATATGCGAGAAATATGGCTTCGCAAAAACGGTGTCACAGGTGCCCCACTTTCCCCTACTTATCTTACCTATTTTAACAATTAGCTCCTATCTTCAATATTGAAATATTTCAATTTGTTTTATTTAAAACTTTTTTAGCGTAGAAAATTTCACTCAGAGAACAAATTTCCTTTCGCTTTAATTGAGCTTCCATCTTCAAGACAAAAACGAATTTTCTCTTTTTGCTGCTCTAATTAACAGTACATATTTTACGCGAATATGGAAAAATAATTAAATTTATTATTAAAATTGATTGTTGAGGCAGAAGGATACAATTATTATTTCGTTGATTTTTTCTGAGAAAAAGCAAAGAGCATAAAAAATTAATAAAGTATGGGATCAAAAGATTCCGCCAGTAAAATAATACAAACATGGAAGACATAGGATAAAGCTGGCAGTATGGTTAATTTACTGTTTAAATATTTCTCGTACCTGAACGAAAGTTGAAGAAATCGCAGCTCATTCACTTCCTTATGCTTGCCACAGACATATCTAGGTATGTATGCTTGTCTGAACTTGGATGTACCCAGACGACTAGCTTGCACTGCCACTTATGAAATCTGGGTGTATGGTGAATGCACCAACCTGTTTATGGCGTGCGCAGTATGGTGCGGCGTGCTGGAAATGTGGTGTACGCCAATGGAATTTTCAACCAACAAGCACTTTAGCCAAACTTCATTGAAGGATACCATCGGTATCGCGGCGATAGAGCGAAAGAGGGAGAGAGCTGGCAAGAAAGTTTTAAAACGACAGGAAGCAGTGAAGAAAGTAAGTGGTGAAAAAAGCGTATGTGGAACGTCGCAACGGCTTTGGCAGCACCTTGAAATAAGTTGTAATCATGTCATAGTGTTGTGCACTGGTTGATGTTATTTTTTGAATCTACACAAATAGAACGAACTTATGTACGTAGGTATAAGCAACAGTTTAACTCCTTTCCGTCATACTTCGACTTTCCTTTGCAATTTCGCCTCCAGCTCCCTCATTTTGCTATCAGTTCACCATATTACGGAAAGTGAAATCCGGCTGTGTTTTGCTTCGAACTGTCCGTGCACGTTGCTGAACGATACTCGTAATTGGCATACTTATGCAGCTGAGTCTAAAGTAGGTGTTTGTGTGATAGTATTCTGGGTTAATTACAAATTTATTATACTATCTGCTCGGGGCGCACTTTTGAGCGACACGGTTAATATCCGCTCGACCCACATGCTGGAATAATGGACATATGTATGTGAGTGTGCTTGCACATGAGTATGCGTTCGGATATGTTTGTATTAACACGCCACGGATACTATTACAGTATAGGAATATTTCATGCTGGCGTACATACGTAGTTTATGCAAATTGTTCATAAGTATGCGGAAATATTAATTATGTCACAAACTTCACAGTTTAATTGGTGTTAAAATTCCTTTTTCAATCATGGGAATTTTTTTAATTAGCGACTTTTTTGCAAAAATGTTTCATATGATTTGTGTATGTATTACCTACAGGACTTAATAAAAAAACATATAAACTACTTGTCCGTTGATCAGAGGCTATTGACGTCATGAAACATTGCAGCATACATTTTTTTATATTGGTTGGCGTTCAGTAAATAATAGGAAACCTCCGAGCGTATTAAGGGTCATGGCTTAGAGAACTTCCCAGAAGTGCCATATGTTGTTCAAAGATGTCATAAAACTTTATGATCTTCTATTTTGTGGGACAGCCATACATCACAAATGTGAGTAGAAGCTATGTCGTATACCTACATACTCGTATGCATACAGCCGTTGAAAAATACTTAAGAACGAAATCCCATTCTCTCCATTTGGTACTATAAAATCACTTAAATGATTCCCATATTAGATTTTATTTCATAAATTTAAAATGTTTTCCTCCGGTATCAGTCGTTTTGTCTAGGGAAAACAAAAATTTTCTTACTTCATGTACAAAAGTTAAAGCAATTCGAAATCCTTTCGAGAAAAATAACGAAGCAAAACAATAGTCAAATAAAAAAAGCGAAAGGAAAAAATATACATAAATATTTTGTTGAAAATACTGTTGCACAGCGCCTTTGCATTGACCTCTACAACGTTCACCAGGAATGGATTCCCATGCTGCCTGGGCCTTTTCATATAACTGATTAAGATTTTTGATATTCTGCGTTTGGTTTAAGTCAGAACTCGAAGATGTCCAATCCATCGCTTCAACTAAAGTGCTGTGAGTATACTCCAGAAACTCCTACTAAAACGCAAAAAATCAATGCGAATCCTTGAAGAGAAATGCATAAATGAATGCATTTCAACGAATGTGATCCAAGTAAATATTTTCAAGCGGAAAAAGTACCGTTATGGAACCATACTCGATGAAACATGTGCATATAAGTTTGCCAGTTAATTTGAGACACTGGTCAGTGAATTCTTTCATCAGCACTCTCTACATAATATTAAGTTTAAGGACCTCGCCTCATTTGATGTGGTGTTTTTTTAGTGTTTCTTTAAAAGCGCGGAGACGAAAAAAGATTTTTTGTTTTTGTTTTGATTATTTAATTTTTTAATCCATTGTTAAAAAAATTAAAAAAATTCTGTGGCCATACAAGCTTCGTTCAAAAAGTTGTCATCCTTCAAAAAGGGCCTTTACATGGACAATGGACACAGATAAAGCAGATTCTACTGAATAAATTTTGATGAAATAAAATTTAAATGACGTAGAATAGATGGTTTTGTTGTGTGAACTACTATTATTCTGAAAAACATTTTTTATTCTTTTCGGACATAAAAAGGCCGGGACATTTGCGACGTGCACGGAAAAGGTGTCATAGGCAAGTGCACAGTACGGAAATGGTTTGCAGAGTTCAATAATGGCGACTTTGACGTCCATGACACGTTCCGCAGCGGAAGGCCTTCTGAATTCGATGAAGAACGTCTCAAATCACTTTTAAAGGAGAACGGTCACCAAACCAGCCTTGAAATGGCGATTGGAACTGCGATAACACAACGATTCTGAATTAACTTCATTCAATGGGATTTACAGAAAAATTGAGAGTCTGGGTGCCTCTCAAGCTCAACTAAAAAACGAAGAATGTCGCCTTCAAATTGCTTCTTGGCATCTCGCCCGGCATAAAGCAACACTCTGTCATATATAACGCTTTTTGTACCGAATTGTCACGGGAGCTGGGAAATGGCCGTCATACATCAATATGAAGCAAAGAAAGGAGTGTGTGGCTCCAGGAGATACGCCAAAGCCAAGAGTCAAGCCAGATCTTCATCCAAAAACGATGATATGATATGTGCTTGGTGGGACGGGGAGGGTATGATGCTCTGAAAAATGCTCAAAAGGCCAAGGTAGGTCAATAAGGAGTTATACATTCTTCAGCTGCACCGCGTGAATGAGGCTATTCGACTGAAAATATATCATATATGGACAAACCATACTCCTTCACGACAACGCCTGGTCCCATGTTGCACAAGCCGTCAAAACCGCACTCCAAGAGCTCGAATGGGAGGGCGTTCAGCATCAGCCGTGTTCTCTGGACCTTGCACCGACCGATTACCATCTTCTCCGCTCCCTGTCAAACCATATGAAGGGTGTTACCTTCGATAACAAAGAGGTCCTTAAAAACTGGTTCAACAACTCCTTTGACTTCTTGAACGGCATTAACAAATTGGTGGAGAGGTGGTAAGAGGTTGTAAACAGCAACGGCAAATATATGATTGATGAACTTATTGATATTGGGTAGTCGAAAAAGTCTTTTCGTACTTCTAATCAAACTTCAACTCTTTTTTTTTATATTTATATTGAACTTTATTTAAACCAAATATATACCATTTTGGTCGTCCACCTTTTGCCATTTTTCTTCTAGAGACATTATTCCATCAGTGTAAAACTTTTGTGGTTTCTCGGCGAAAAACTGCGCCAAGTAATTTTCACAGGCTTCTCTTGAAGCCAACTTTACTCCATTAAGGGAGTTCTGCATTGACCGAAACAAATGGTAGTCCGATGGTGCACGGTCAGGGCTATATGGTGGATGCATCAAAACTTTCCAGCCAAGCTCTCCCAGTTTTTGCCGAGTCATCAAAGATGTGTGTGGCCTAGCGTTGTTCTGATGGAAGACGGCGCCCTTTCTGCTGATCAGTTCTGGCCGTTTGTTTTCGATTGCTTGCTTCAATCTCATCAGTTGTTGACAGGAATGTGTAGAATCAATCGTTCGAGCAGGCTGGAGCAGCTCATAGTGGATGATTCCTTTCCAATCCCACCAAACACACAGCATAACCTTTCGAGGCGTCAATCCTGGCTTTGCGACCATTTGTTGAGCTTCACCACCCTTGCACCATGATCTTTTTCGCACATTATTGTCGTGTTTGATCCACTTTTGGTCGCCTGTTACCATTCGCTTCAGAAATGTTTCGATTTCATTGCGTTTCAGCAAAGAATTGCAGATGTTAATTCGGTCCATTAAATTTTTCACAGAAAATTTATATGGTACCCAAACATCGAGCTTCTTTTTGTAACCAGCCTTTTTTAAATGGTTCAAAACCGTTTGATGATGAATGTTTAGTGCCTTGGCGATGTCATGGCAGCTTATGTGACGGTTCTGGCCAATCTTTTCCATAATTTTGTCGACTTTTTCAACGATAGGTCGACCGGAGCGAGGTGCATCTTTCACATAGAAATTTCCAGAACGGAAGCGAGTGAACCATTGTTGTGCTACACGAACTGATACAGCATAGTCTCCGTAAACTTCACAAATTTCATTGGTGGCTTGCATGGCATTCTTCCCTTTTTTATACAAAAATTTCAAAATATAGCGAATTTCTTCATTGTTTCCACTCATTTTTGAACAGCTATGACTTTTTTTCAACTTCTCCGAATTTAATTTTTTTTTGGTTTAATGAAGCCTAAAATGTCACCTTTCCAACATCGTATGATATGACACAATGTGATTGGTAGCACTGGAGATAGATGACTCCAACGACATCTATTGACAAAATATATTACGAAAATACTTTTTCGACTACCCAATATAATTATTGTTTTTTGTCTAAATAAAAGTCTTCGGTTAAACGCTACGAACCTATTCCCTAACCTAATATTTTAATCTTCTGTTTATCTTTCCTCTTTGCTTTTATATGCGCAATTATGGGTTTTATTTATTTAGATTAAAACTTCTTGAAAAGTAAATAAGGAATAATGAATCACTGACAGTTGAGGTTTAATTAATTTGAATTTGTAATTTGCATCTTATTCTCATTTTTATTTTGAAAGAAAAGTACTACAGTATAAATACAATTTAACTTAAATATTTAAGTACTTATATAAACAGATTTATTGTATCTTCCTATTTAAATGTTTCTCTCGATGTCTAATCAATTTTGTAGGCAAATAAAATTAATTGATTTCAACCATAAATATTCAATGTGGTTTAAGCAGAAATTGCCGTTATTTTAAATACCAATATTTAATTATTTATTCAGCATTGTTGCCATCGCCATTAATCAACTTTTCTAGGAAGAACAAAGTATATTTGTATTTATGTATGTATGTAAGACTATTTTTCATTAACTAAAGCAATAAGCTCTGCAACCATCGTTAGAAAGCCATCGAAATGCCTCTTAAATAATCCATTTATCAATTTGTGCTAATAGGTATGCCACAAAGGTATTTTAATTTGGCCAGCTATAATGAAAGTGATGCAAATCTGGTTTACGTTGTTATTACCTGTGTAGAGATTTTCAAAAGAATTCAAAACGGCTGACTTAAGTGCCTACTTAAGTCACGTTGATGAATAGATTCTTAAATCTGTGTACATACGTACATATGTATGTGCGTACGTGTGTACACAGGTACATATTTATATATAGTACTTTCAAATTTGTATATAATAACTTATTTGTTCCTAAAGAAATAAAGCTTTTCAAAAACGTTAGCGAAAGTGGATGGCTGGTGCTCAACGTTGGCGCCTTAAAATTTGTCTTTATGTTACATCATCCAATTAATCAAAGTTATGAATCTACTTTACCTAAAATGATAGATTTGAAATTAATTTAGTCATGTATGGCAAATTCCTAAGACTCTACCGGGCTTGATTTCGTTTAGAAAAATATTGTTTATTTTATAGCATTAAGGTGCTTGTGCAAGAGATTTGATTGATTTGATGTCAAATAAAAAGTATGAATAGAGTAGGTGAAATCAAAAAAGTTACTAGTTCGAAAAATAATTCAAAACTGTACAAGTAACGGTATCTGGATAAAGCGAATGAGTCTGGTGGTGAACGCGGACAAAACGAAGTACCTTCTGCCTTCAAAAAAAAAAACACTCGGCATCCACGTCACTGTCGCCAGTGATGATTTCGAGGTTTCAAAAGACTTTATTCAGCATTAACACCGAAAAAATGTCAGCTTTGAAATTCAACGTCTCCGGTTAGCACGAGAAAGAATCGACTGGCGCGGTTTGTTAAACTTGGTGAAAATCACTTAAGGGGACCGTCTAGTCTAGCACTTTCAAAAAATAAATTTTGTTTTTTACATTTTTCGAAAGTACCATATATGTATGTAGAAATATTCTGTTTAAATTTCAGAGAGTTCGGAGCAATGTAAATATATTTTTTTCTTACCTCAACATCACTACCTAGAAGCGATTGCCTCAGCGCGCAGACAGGTATACGCACTCCCTCGACCCCTCGGTGGGCTAATCCCTTTTCGACAATAGAGGCAGGTGTTGCTTCTTACGGTGTAAGATATATTGTCTCTTCTGACTTATTCTCTTAGAAAGTAAGCTGTATTATTCACTTTTTGGAGCAAAACGAGCCTTGAATCTCGTCTACTGCTACTTTACATCAGTTTCGCTTTTGACTTCGTGCAAGCAGTATCGATCGCATTCGTCATGGGGAAAGGCAGCAGAGCAAAGAGAGTTCATTCGAAACCATTTAACAAAGGGCATCCATTCCGTGGTAATCAGTGTTCAGACGAAACAAACACTGATTATGCGAGTGAATCAGCAGAAAAGGTGAAGCATTCGAACGATAAAAGTTTCGATTTTTTTTTCAAAACAACGTTTTAAAAACGGTACCAAGGAGTTTACAAAAACTGTTAGACCGATTCTTTTGAAATTTAAACCACATATGCTACACATACTAAGCGAGGTAGTCCACATATAAAATATTAAAATTTTGCATTGTTACTAATTGTTTATTTAAAAAAAAAACGGCGAAAAAAAAGTGCTTTTTTTTCAATTTTTGTCTGCCATTTTGTACATTAAAATGCAATAAAATGAATACAAAAAATTTGTTTACACAATTTAAGACTTTATTTATTATATCTAACAATATCTATATCTATATCTTTCTTTACATACTCAAAAATAATTCCCAAAAATAGCTTTTTTTTAGCGCATGATCTAGATGGTCCCCTTAAGCGGTTATCGCGCCATTAAATAAGAAAAAGACTCGTATAAGCCTTACAAGAAAAAATATGAACGGAGTTAGCTAAAAAGTTTTAAAGATAACTGATTTTTGATATTTTGTGGTCTGAGTTGTTCATATTCCGAATGTATAAGTATTATATGAACCAGAAGAAATACCCGTGGGAGCTAAGGGGGGCATACGATGAAACGAATAAAATGGAACCAACGCCAATTTATACAAGCTGGCACAGCCACCAAAGAACATAGGCTGATAATAATTTTATATTACAATATATACGTACAGATGGATATACCAAAATGCACAGAATGAGCAGAGGAGTCGATTTAGCCATCCCTGTCCCTCTGTCTGTCTCCTCGCAAGATAAATCTCTCTCCAATTTTGGTATAGAAAATGGGTTAATAGCCAGCCACCCCTATCTCCCATATACCGGTAATTTGCATAAACCAAAAAACATGATATCGTCCCCTTAGTATAACAATAGCCTATGTGCTCATAGGCTATTTTTTTTTTTAATTTTTGGAGAACCCATTTTATGTGTGGTCAAAATTTTATCAAATTCTAGTTCCACAAATTGGGTCAAAACGTCAGTCAAAAAATAATAAATATTTACAGACCTAACGAGATTTGAGTGAGAGCTACTTTCGACAAAAAGCTTGAAATTCATTTTCTCAAAACATCAAAAAATTTATAGGCTATTTTAATACTAAGGGGACGATATGGTCTTCATAGATGCTAAATTATTCAATTTAGGTGCAAATGAAGAACCCAGAAAAAAACATAACGCAAGTAACATTTTGAAGAATGAGCGATTACGTAGATACCTACGACTTAATAAAACTTGCCAAATTTAATACACGTATTGGTTCGCTCTTCATAAATAAATATAAACCACTCACATCCAGCTGGCATCCTAGTACTAAATGACCTGTTAAAGTATGGTTTGTTCAAATAATAGTTAATAGGATTGTTTGGAACCAAACCGAGTATTATGACCGAATGTTCAACCCTCAAATTGTGTCATTAATTAGTTGCGGCAAGCCGAGCAGCAGAGTTACCTGCATTCTGCTTACCAATTAAATCTAGTGGAGGTACGAAGAGTATTTAGAGCATATTTTAGGTGAGTTCTAAGAGCGCCGCTGATACATATAAGCGCCATACGTTGAACGTTCTGAAGCCGGTTTCTAATCGCTGTCTTGTCGAGAGCCGTATACTAGACTATAATTCCGCAGAGGAGGATGCGTCTGATAACGGTCATATGCAGCGAGTGAGAGTTTTTCGAAGAAAGTCCCCACCTGCGTCATATTGTCTTTTTTCATGAGAATACAGCTACATTTCATTTCATATATTGCCCAAAAAGAATACAGCTGCAGTGGAATTATTTAGTCTGCCCTCTACATTAATGTTCCAATTTAGTTTCTTGTCGATAATTATACGTAAATATTTGGCGCTCTTATTTCTAGCCTTACACCATTTAATGTTGGATTCACAAATTGTGGAATTTTGTATTTCCTCGGAAACAGCACGACTTCTGTTCTCTGAGGATTACATTCAAATCGCTATTAAGAGCCCATCTAGATAGCTTACTAAGAACGGTCTGCATTACATTGTTGGAAGATATTTGCCACATGCGGCAAGAACAGACAGAAGTCCATAAGCCCTCGTCTGGTGAATATGGAGTGAGTCGGGCCAACTCTTAACATTGTTTTTAATAAATTATTGTGATTCAATGAATTGTAGTGGTAAAGAAACTACGAGTTGTTTTTCCATAATCTCACACTAGGCTACAAAGTATATAGAATGATATATGAGTACCAACCTGGACAAAAGTGATTTTTAAAACATGCGTGGTTCGTTTAAATGGGACACTCTGGTACTTTTGAACAAAGAGTCAGAGAGTTAAATAAAAACAAACAGAAATGAAGTGAAATTGAATTATACCATTTACGGGGTGATCTAATTATGTACCATCTGAAAAAGGCCTCTAATCCTATTTCAAGAGTTCAACTAAAATTTTTAGAAGAATTGTATGCAAATGCTTAAGTAATATTATGGAAAAAATAGCAAATAATATAAATAAATCTTGTTAGCATATAATCAAAACGTAATCAGTTCGAGATGAAAGTGTGTTGTCAGTTACGATATATTTCGTGCGTATATATTATACATACCGGGTGAAGGATATGAAGAGTTACCAACTTCACACTGCTTGTATGTGTAAAACAGCTCATGACATCAACGTCAAAATTGTTCTAATGACTGTCCAATATATTGTTTATAAGCCATCAAAAGCATTTGCGTCTCAGTTTTGTTGAATTTTTTTTTCTGTGATGGAACTCAAACGTAAATAGCAATCACACTAGCGTTATAAAATTACAACCAGCCATTGTTCGTGAGCTCAGTCACCTCAAAGTGAATAAAATGTTTGTGTATCGCACTATAAAACGTTACAATGATACTGGTAGCATTGCAAAACGCTATGGAGGTGGACCAAAAAAAACCGAAACAACGCCAGAAATGGTTCGGAAAGTGAAGGCTCGACTTGAACGAAATCCACGTCGAAGTGGAAGAAAAATGGCCAACGAACTGAAAATATCGCAAGACAGCATTCGACGCATATTGAAAAATGAGCTCAAGGTCAAGGCTTACAAGTTCCAAAAAGCACACGATCTTTCACCCCAGCAAAAAAAATCGGTGCGAAAAAGCAAAGGAGTTGTTGCGCTTGCACGAACGTGGCGAATTTCCTAACATTGTGTTTTCTGATGAAACAAATTTCCCAATTGAGCAGTTCATAAACACTCAAAACGATCGTCTTTACTTGACCGAACGCTCATACGAGAATTTGAGCCTACGTATGGCCACTCGAAGCAATTTCCCATCGCAAGTAATGGTTTGGGCTGCAGTGACCCCCAATTGTTTTTATCGAGCGTGGTGTCAAAGTGAATACGACTTATTATCGGGAAAATGTTTCAGAAGCTGCTTTAGAGCCGTGGACATGCGAACATTTCGGTCGTAGACCATGAACGTTCCAATAGGACTCAGCACCGTCTCCTAAAGCTCGTGTGAACCAAGAATGGTTAAAAAATCATGTTCCACACTTCATTTCGCCCACACAATGGCTTTCGAATTCGCCAGACGCAAATCCGATGGACTATTCCATCTGGTCCAATTTGGAGAGCAAGGTGAGGACTAAAAAATATGCCAGTATGGATGCGCTGAAAAAAGCGATTAAATGAGATTGGGCCAAAATACCTCAAGATCACATTCGTGCAGCATGCAACTCATTTTTTGGCCGTTTGAAGGCTATAGTCAAGGCAAAAGGTGGCCATATCGAGCTAAAGTCAATATATGTTAAAATTGTAATCATGTTTGAACAATTTTGTCTTGGAAATAATAAAACTCATTTCACACAAAAAGTTATGGTGTTTTGGTAGGTAATATAGGTAACACTTCATATCGTTCACCCAATATATATATATAATTGGCGCATACACCCTTTTTGGGTGTTTGGCCGAGCTCCTCCTCCTATTTGTGGTGTGCGTCTTGATGTTGTTCCACAAGTGGAGGGACCTACAGTTTTAAGCCGAGTCCGAACGGCAGATATTTTTTTATGAGAAGCCCTTTCATTGCAGAAATACTCTTGGAGGCTTTTCATTGCCTGCCGAGGGGCGACCGCTATAAGAAAAAAGTTTAGAGTCGTGTATGCGACTCTTTGGTTTGGCTATTGAAGGCGCAGCGCTTTTCAAGTCGGTTTAACATAAAAAATCAACAAGGTAATAGTCAGATAGTCAGTTAGAAAAATAACTCAAAGAGACATTGTCAGAGTTATAGCCTAAAACTAAGTATTATGTATATACGCGACTAAACTGTTTTTAATATGCTTTCATATGTGCAGACTGCTGATTTGTGAAGATTTGTGTGAACTAACTAAACTGTATGGAAAATATAAATGGAGAAGAAGAAATAAAGAAAACTCTCTTATTTATTCATAAAATCATAGCGGGCGCCTTTCTAAGAGCTTGCGAACTTTAAATTTTTGTATTTAAGGAATATTATAGGAATGAATTTTTATTTACTATAATCTGGTAATTAATTCATGGCATTTATTGCCTTTGATCAGTTTAATTTTTGACTATTTCTTTCCAATAAATCTGAATAATAAATCAAAATTACCCCAAGCAGCAAAAATGCGATGCAAATTATGGTATTTTTTTTTTTTTTTGTTTTGTTTTTTTTTTTTTATTATGAATAAATTTTATTTGCAATCTATCAGTTGACAATCAGCAAATTTTTTAAATATAAGAATTATGACAGGATTGATTGCGCTCCATTGAGACCAATCAATATATTGTAAAACAGTTGTATTCGCTACAAATCAATTGTGTTTCTTCAAATCTGTTTGGGAGATCCAAAATATGAACTTTAAGTGGTAATTTTGCTTCAATTTTGCCCGGACTGCATTTTATAGAGACGTTAACTAAGATCCTTACGTAAAATGTTCCAAGTAGTCAAAAGACAAAAGTCAACAAGTTGAGTACGATAACGAATCGACATTGTTGCGTCTTCTTCAACCCATCGCTCTATAAATTTCATGAACAGATTTATTTTTTCTAAAGTAAATCTCCACAATTTGAAGACTTTTTCTGGCGTTAAGCCATTCATGAAGGCTTGCAAAACCTTACCGAATAGAAATATCAACACAATTTGCCATTCTCAGCCGTCGAACTATAGGTCGGATGTCATGCAAACAAACATCCGATACATTCGTTAAATATGAGCTAATAAACGCATAAAAATTAAATTAGCAAGCAAATGAACTTTAAAATCTGGAAATTACGACAAATGATTAAATTTTAGAAGAAGGAATGCTAGAATATTTGGTATTTACTAAAAAGTTGGAGACACTTTTGCTAAAAAGGAAGCAAAACCTGACTCGCATTTTCTCTTGTTTATATGATATATTCTACACATTAGCTTGAGCCAAATTCCAGGCACTTAATTTCCGCTGCGGTATTCTAGTATGGTTATTTATCTTCATATTTGCTACTTTCAGCGCGCCTGACAATTAAAGTGAAAGTATATGAGCATTATGTTATCATACATCAAAAACAAAACTTTTTCCACAAATTTCCCCGTTTCTCTAACTTCCGCTTGCACAGCCATGTTGAGTAGTTTGCGAGTTTTGTGTGCCATAAAGCAACTATCACATAGATATTATGAGTATTCCTATGCATATCCGACTGTAATTGTCACCTCTTAAGGCGACAAAGTATGCAGTGCCACCACTACAGGTACGCTAATACCTACACTGCGTATGAGTAATTATTGTGTGAAGAGACAAGGAATGTGAATTTATTCCCCATTCATGTCGAGTCAAAGATGCATGAGATATTCTTCACGTAAGTACACAGTTGCGTACTTATGTATGATTGTATGTTTGTCCGCAATTATGGGGTCATTAAAGGATTTTAGTGTAAAGCAGGAAGAGCATATAAAAGACAGCAAAATTACATTTGAGTAGGTAATAATTTTCCCAACTCTTAGTGCGAGAAAAAAAAAAATAATAAAGAAAAAGAACAATTATTAAATATTATTTAGAACTATGCTATTTAGCACCTCTTTGTAATGACTTAATTTTCCACTAATGACGTCTAATGTAGATTCAAAAGTATTTCTAACGCCTTACTTAACTTCTTCCTGCTCTTGACATTTCAATTAAATATATTTCACTTTTCTACCCTTCTGTTTGCTTATTATCCTTTCATTACTTATTTATGCTTGCTCGATTTCCAAGATATGCACTCACACTTCCGCCTACTGCTCTTTGCTATTCCGCATCATCACCTCCGCCAACAGCTAATTTATCAACAATGCATTTGACATAGTTACTCGCACATAGTTTGCTCCTCTTGTTGTTTTCATTTGTCAAATGTAGAAATGTAAAATGGCTGACAAACTTTCAACTTTGTTCATCGTATGCGCTTGTGAGCACTTGTGTGTACTCATTTGTCACTAGCGCACTTTGAAAGTTTCAACGCTATTGGCATTTCATGTTTCGCGAACTCGCATTCCGTGTCCTCTCATTAATATTGATTACTTTAAACTTTTCCCATAAATGCCAATCGAATTGAGGCGTATCGAATGGAGTTTGATTGTTGTTAGTTATTGAATGTGAGTAGAAATGGTTTCCTCTACAAGATCTGTGAAAGTTTTATGTAATTTCCGAGCTAAACGAAATTCTTACTCGATACGAGCATACAGAACTTACCTTTATACACTGACTTTTACCTCAGCTAAGTTTAGATATTTGGCCAAGCCGAGGCTTATATGCAATAATTAACACATGGACAGAAAAGTCGCAGCTATTCGAAGTTCATGCAGTTTTGCTATTGCTCAGAACCACCAATATGTTCTTGTTGTTGGTCAACAGTGAGCAAGTACGGCACCTACTTCGAGCAGAGCTTTCTCATAATGAAATGCTCATGCAATACAAAACCAATACATTATTTTGATATCTTTACGATGTTACGAACTAACGCTTACGCCCTTCTCCTACTAAGATTTAATGATATTTAATATTTATTGGATAAAATATCATACAAATAGAAAGATTATATGTATTGGAGGTTGAATTAGTTTTAAAGGTGACACACAGATGGCGCTATTTATCACTTTATCGCGTTGGCAATACTGAATATATATTCATGACAAAGCCTCATCCCTAGGCTTTGTTTATCAGTATCTGTCATTTCGCTGAAGTATAAACAACGCAGTGTTTTCGTGCTCCGAGTATGTCAACTTTCATGCCGTCGAAACGCAATTTGCGGGAAGCTTTGCTTTTCTGCTTCAATTTGAAAAAAAAATACAGCCCAAGCCCGTGAATTGCTGCAGGAGGCCTACCCAGACCATACTCCGTCGATTTCAACATGTGAGTACTGGTTTCGACGATTCAAAAGTGGTGATTTTCACACCGAAGACAAAGAGCGTCTTGGCCAGCCCAAAAAGTTCGAGGACGCGGAATTGGGGGAATTGGTAAACGAGGACTCGTGCCAAACCCAAGAAGAGCTTGCTGAATCATTGGGCGTTGATAAATCAACCGTTTGCAAGCGTCTAAAAGCGATGGGAATGATCCAAAAGCAAGGACATTGGGTCCCGTACGAGTTGAAGCTGCGCGACGTCGAACGGCGATTTTTTACGTGCGAATTGCTGATCGAGCGACAAAATCGGAAGGGGTTTTTGCATCGGGTGGTGACTGGCGCCGAAAAATGGATCCACTACGATAACCCAAAACGCAAAAAATCATGGGGTTTGCCCGGCCACGCATCAACGTCGACGGCCAAGCAGAATATTCACGGCAAGAAAATCATGCTCTGCATTTGGTGGGATCAGGTTGGCGTCGTATATTTTGAGCTGCTCCAACCGGGCGAAACAATCACGGGGGATCGTTACCGACTGCAATTGATGCGTTTAAGCCGGGCATTGAAAGAAAAACGGCCGGAAACGGTAAAAAGGCACGACAAGGTTATTTTGCAACATGACAACGCTCGGCCGCATGTTGCTCAACCTGTCAAAAAATACCTTGGAACGCTTGGCTGGGAAGTATTACCCCACCCGCCGTATAGTCCAGACATAGCTCCCTCCGATTATCATTTGTTCCGGCATATGAGTCTCGATTTGGCGGACCAGCGGTTCTCCTCGTACGAGGCTACCAAAATATGGGTTGAGTCATGGATAGCCAAGCAGCGGCCAGAATTTTGGAGAAACGGCATCCGGAAATTGCCCGAAAGATGGGCGAAAGTTGTAGCTAGCGATGGCCAATACTTCGAATAAAATATTTTGTACCGTTTTTTCACAATAAAGCCCCAAATCTTCGAAAAAAACCTTTAAAACTAATTCAACCTCCCAATTAAAATTTTGATTGCACTATTTAAAATTGCTTAAAGTACAATTTTGGTCAAGAAGAGCTTTTAAAAAACAAATAAAACAGAGTCCATTCGCGATAATTTCTGCATTGTGATTTTCCAGCTTCGTACTCTATCAGCGGCTTGCAGCTTCGACAGCTGGTCGCGTTGTTAAGCGGACACTTAACGCACCATGATGGATCGTCGTTTGAGCGCATGTTGGTGAGTGCGGCCTTTTCACGAGCAATAAAAGGTTAGCATTTAAGACGATAATTCCATTTAAAAACAAGAAAAAAAGGAAAGGAATGCTAAAAGCGCAAAATGGCGAAGCAAGCAGCTACAAAAGTAACACAGAGTAAATGCACGCGCAATACATATAGTTCTATCTGTTGTTTGGTTCCTTCTAGTCACTCCTTGAATTTTCAGTTTTTTGCACTTGGACTTCTTCATTCCGGCCACGCGTCTATCCACTTTTTCACTCAGTTGGTTTTAGCGCACCAAAAAATGCGTTTCAACGCAAATTAGTTTTTCCATTGCTCAGCTGTTGACGCTCGTTTTGGTTTGTTCCTGTTAGTGTAATTGCTTGATACTCCTCGCAGGCTTGCATCGCTGTTTCGTGAGATCGAAATATCAACCTGACTTTCGCTTTCACACGTTTTCTTTTAGCGAGTGAATTTTACTCCTCGTTAGCTTATTTTCATTTTCCTTGCAGTTTTTTTGGTGTTTTATTGCTTTCATTGGCATAAAAGGCAAATTTCAATCCAATGCATTGACGGAATTTGCTACTAAAACTTGCTAACTGCATTGCGGACACAATAGGCAAAAGTTTGTTTGGGTTTTTAGTTTGCCTGCAAGTTTGAATTTCGTGCTAGTGTTTATTGGGAAACAAGAAAAGTACTTTGGTTGTTGTCATTTTGTAACAATTCGTACTACCATTTGTTAGTTTGAGGATAGGATTAAATAAGTGAATAAATTGCATTAAGAATATTATTTTAGAATCCGTTTTGGTAAAAAATTTAATTTATTTTAATATAAATACGACTAAGCCACTTTAAAGGAGAAAAAAGCCTAAACCAAACAAACGCATCATATTTATAGGTCGTTTAATTTCTTTTGCAAAAGGCGGACAATCTTTTCATGGCGAAATGCTCTCAAATGTTGCCATCACCTCTGGCGTATACGTTTTGATGTTTAAAATGCAGTTCGGAGACAGTGATGGTAAATGGAGGGAAAATTCCCTACATGTAGGGATTTTTGTCGAAAAATGTGGGTGCAGGGAAAAGAAGGGCAGATTTTGTTAAATTCTGTAAATGTAAGGAATTTTCAAGAAGGACAGAAAAAAATTTGAAATAGCGGGAATAATTAGAAAAGTTCATTTAAAATAAAAATCCGGAGTAAGGTTTCATGCCAGACTTTTTTCTTTATGGCAGAGTACTTTTAAAAGCGTTAATACGACAATATTGCCGTTTTTTTCTCCGTTAACGCTAGTGGATTTTTTCTTCGCGCGAAAATTGTTAGTTTCCTGGTGCTTTTCACTTTTGAAGTAAGTTTGCAAATAATTTAGTTTTAGCTGTTTTTATATTTAAAATGCGAATATACTTATATATGAGTTCCCCCTCTTCGACCGACTCTTCGGAGGAACACCAGAAAAAACAATGCAAGTATCGGAAACAAAAGTTCAATAACAAGTGGCTTGACGACGACAATTTTAGTGGTTGGTTGGAAGCTGTGGCTACTGATCCATTCAAATGAAAATGCGTTGCGTGCGACAAAGTTTTGAATCAGAAATCCAGAAATTCAGAAACAGAAATGCACCAAAAAAATATGAAGGCAATAAAAAAGACACCTAATATAAACAGAGTTTTTTAAGAAAAAATCGAGTACACCAAATGGTTCCAGAAATTTCCAATTAAGACTTAGCATGTCCTTCGCTGAGCATAATGTCGCGCTGCAAGCGGTGAACCATTTAATCTCAATCTTAAAAGAAACCGTGCCGGATTCTGAAAAAATAAAGACTTTGCATTGCTTTAAACAGAACTGAATGTAATGAGAAAGTCTAATTTTTATTATTAATATGTGTACTTATATATATTTGAAATAAAATTTGTTTTTATTAAAAAGTGTCAAAATAGCACCAAGTCCAAAACTTAAACAAATAATTCAATTTTGACGTTGCAAGTGCCTCATTATAGTGTAAACGCAGGAGAAAAAATGTTGGGAATTGTATAGGGAAAATTTTTTGTAAGCGTAGGGAATTTTTTTGGGCTGTGTAGGGATTTTTCAAAAAATCATTTACCATCACTGTTCGGAGGTTGAAATAAATAAATTCAGAACAATTTTCCGGTACCGAGAGGGGAAAAAGGGAGAGAGAAAACATTTTCTTTTACTTTTTTAAGAATTTCCTTTTTCTGAAATCAGCTACTAAGTCTTTTAAAAACTCAGAAAATTCTATAAAAAAAACTTGAAACTTTTTCTTAATATCAAAATAATCAAATACAAATTTTTACATCTGAAAGAAAAAATAACGCTCAACAAATGGGTTTTATTACCTATTGCAAAAATAAAGCTAAGAAATATACATTCTTTGTGATGAAAAGTTCTATTTTTGAGAAATTAATATTTCTAATCAAATAATTCGGCCGCCGTAGCCGAATGGGTTGGTGCGTGATTACCATTCGGAATTCACAGAGAGAACGTTGGTTCGAATCTCGGTGAAACCAAAATTAAGAAAACCATTTTTCTAATAGCGCTGGCTCCTCGGCAGGCAACGGCAAACCTTCGAGTGTATTTCTGCCATAAAAAAGCTCCTTATAAAAATATCTGCCGTTCGGAGTCGGCTTGAAACTGTAAGTCCGTCCATTTGTGGAACAACATAAAGACGCACACCACAAATAGGAGGAGGAGCTCGGTCAAACACCTAACTGAAGTGTACGCGCCAATTATTTATTTTATTTATCAAAAGAATAACCACCTACCAAATAATCATTATTTCAGAGCGAAAAAAAAAGAAATAAAACGCGAAAAATTAATTTCATTTTGATCAAAAGAATTGCAGGAGTAGAGGTATAATGGTTGGGGATTGCGACACCTACTTTCAGACCAGTCGAAAATATCTAGAATTTATAAGTAATTCTAATAGTAATCGCTCCTCGGCAGGCAATAGCGTGCCTCTGAATAAAATGTGATATGCGGAATATTTCCGCTGCAGCTACGAGTTGCATGGTCTATTCTGTATTGGCAGCAGCTCCTTCCTCATATCGATAAAAAATTAAAAAAATATGAAACTGCTCCTTTTTTACGAGGGAAATTTCCACAATTTTGAAGCGTTGTTGTTACCAAACCTGGTCTTACTCTCCTCCGCTCATAAGCTCTAAACACCTTCCTGTTTAAAATGATATCCTTTCAATAAAGATTTAAATGTTCGTTTAGTTTCCTCTTGGTATCTGGTGGAAAAAAACTTACGCTTAGTTTCTGTATCTCACTTTTAAGAATGTTAGGGGGGACATAGTCGCCCATACGAAGATCGTTTGAAAAGTCCGTGCAAAAATAAGAACTACTTAACTGTTTGTGATAAACCTTTTTTAGCGATTTTAATAGAAAACAGGTGCTAAGTGTTTATGTAAAAGTTTTTTTTTTTATTTAAAATTGGAAAAGTAATGAACTACAATGATTTTAAAGCATTAGCGGCTAGGCCATCAGCTTTATGTATCATAAGTATTTATATAAGTATATTAATATTCGTGTATCATTTATATTTCAAAGTACAAATTAATTTTGCAAATAAAGTGTGTACAACTTTTAACGTATTTCTACCATGAAAAAAATCGTCACAAAAAATATCTGCTGGCGGCATAAAATAGTGGGTACATACACCACATAGAGTAGAAGGAACTGGGTGAAACATAATTTACATTAAGGAATAAGAACAGCATAACATTATATTAATTTTAAATACTTTCTATAAAACTTCCGCGTTTTTCTGAAAAAAAAGAAATTGTATCTTTTCAAAAATAGATAAACCTCAATGGAAACTTAAGAAGACACCTTTTGTATTTCATAATCAGCTCTTAAACAAGCAAGATTAGTTTCAGCTATTTCCCTTTAAAATTGTATTGACAAGCTATCAAAAAGCATTTTGCGAGCAAAAGTTCTCAGAGTATTAAAACTTAATATATAATATTCTCTTTTGACTTATGCCAAATTTGGTTATAACAAAATCAACAAATTTTTCGATTTTTATTGGCAGTCACAGCGCTGTGCGCTGATAAGTTCACATTCCAAAAATCACTCTTGCCTTATATTTCATAGTAAAAATTAAAAAGAAGAAAGAATTAATTGAAAAACCTTTTTGCAGTATATTTTAACACTTAAAAAAAAAAAAAATAAATGGTCGTTAATTAGGCAATTAGAGGGTTATAACGTTCCACCAACATTTTAGGCAGGTAATTTTGCAGTGGGTCTCTAAATGAAGACCTCGTACGGGTTATGATAAGTGCTTAAGAAATCTTATTTCGAAGTAATGTTCACATATTTGGCATAGATGCATTGAGAACACTAATATTTATGAGGTTATGGCGGATTGATTTGTTTGGAACGTATTTTTGGAACTTATTTTTGGAACTTTTGTACTGATGGCGTGAGTTTTATATATCATATGGAGGGATAGACGAGGGGTATCCATAACTAAGAAGATGAAAATATGAATAACACCAAAATAAAATGTGTTATCAGTTATTTCCTGATATGCTTTTGAGATCAATAACCAATATGCGGCACGTCTGTATGCCATCTATACCATTACTTATACGCACACATACATTTACTATGCACACATTTCACAATTTTATAATTATTATTATTCATACATCCCAGTCGTTTGCTAAACAATGAAAGTTAGCTAATGATCTAAGGCAAAGGGATGGCCGTCAATTTTAGTATTCTCTTTCCTATTTCTATGCTGATGGAAAATTCCATTAAATGAGATATTCTTGTATTAATGGCTCAAAAATTATATGCTGCTGATGCTTTACATTTCGATTCAACCGGGCTATTCGGGACATGTTTTTCGATTTCGATGTAACTTAAATATGTTGCTCTCCGGTCAAAATGATGAGACACGTATTTTTTTGTTCGCCCCAAAAAATTTTTTTTCAAGATTTATTGGCAATTTTATTTTTCGGCTCAAAATCGATTTTTTTAATTATATAAGAATTTTTTTTTTAATTGCTCATAACTTAGTCAAAAATGAACCGATTTTAATGATTCTGGGTTCAAAATGATGGTCATTAGTTGCACGAGCGACTTCGTGTACAAACAATAGCAAAAAAGTAGTTGAACATTTTTTATTTTTGCAAAATCTCAATTTTATAATTATTGACCGCTAAATGTGTGCCTAGTGGCGGAAACTCCCCTTAATATGTGCCTTTGCATCTATCATGAAAACATTAAGTTTATGACAGATGTTGCTCATACAACTTTTTTCACTATACCGGAGAGTCCTTCAAAAGTTTTGCAATCAAAATGCTGCAATATTCATAGTGAGAAATGTATGAGAAACGAATGCCTCTATTGTGATAATATTTATGATCTGGTACCATTAAACTACAATGAAAATATGATAGTGTCGTGGAAGTATTGGACAAGTCAGGAATGGCGTTTCCATATAATTGCTAAGGAAGCAGCTGTAGGAGAATTCTTGAAGCTTTTTCAATTAAATCTAGATCAATTTAAAACACATTGGTATGTCAACAATATGCAAGCACAATGTTTCCAAGACAGGAAAGCGATAACCAACCAAAACGAAGTGGTTCTGCAAGTAGATTTCGCTGAAAACTTTTCAATATTTTTCCAAGACGAAATACAAAGTGCACATTGGAAGCATCCACAATTGACTATTTTTACAGCATGCGCCTGGGTTAGACATCAACACGGTATTTCCACACAATCCTACGCTATTATCAGTGATGATTTAACTCATAACAAAGACAGTGTTTGGGCATTCTTAAAAATGATTACAAGTGACCTTAAGGAAAAGGTTGATTAGAAAGTTGTACACATTTTTTCAGATGGTTGTGCATCTCAATTTAAAAATGGGTACAACATTTTCAACATATGTCATGCTCCTAAGGATTTTGGGTTAGAAGTGACATGGAATTTTTTCGCTACAGGCCATGGTAAAGGCGCAGTAGCTGGTATAGGGGCAACAGTAAAAAGAGCATTATGGACAGCCATTAAAGCTAGAGAATGTATTATGAAAACACCGCTGGACTGTTTCAAATATCTTGTTGCAAAACACAAATTGAATGAGATCAATGTTTTTTACGCATCAAAAGATGACATCGATCAGAATAGTTCTTTCTTAAACGAAAGATGGGAAAGCGTTAAAATGGTAAAGAACCTTCAAAAAATGCATGCCTTTAAAAAAGCAGATGCGGTTTCTGTATATGCTTCCTATTCATATTTATCTGAATTGAAACAAATTTCCTTGAAAAATACAGGTCTAGAGTATTGTGACGTCAATGATAGCGAATAAAAAAATGAAATGTTATTTTATGTGTTTTTATTCATAATTGGATTCAATAAAAAGTTTTAGTTCAGCAAAATTTTTGAATTTTCATACTAGGTCACACCCGTCACATAGAGTGGTCAAACTCGTCCCTTTTTTTAAGCTTTTTTTTTTAAAGAAAAATATGATTTTTTTAGAAAAGTAAGTATGACATACAACCAGAAAGCCTTCAAACAATGTGCTCCTCCAACATTTCTATACGCATTCTTTGGGAAATTTTTCAAAAACTTCAATGAAAGTAAAGTTTTGTTGAAAGCTTAAATATGTAAGGTCACACCCGTCACAGTCTTCAAATGGCAGCTATGGTCGGAAATGATGCATTTTCAGTATGTACTTGGTATCAAACAACTTTAATATTCACATGGCATGGATTAGTGTCCTTTAATTTAAGTAACAGTTTTAAATACTAAAATTATAACGAAAAATGTCAGTAACACGGTCACACCCCTCACAATGGAAATGACCTTAAGCATTCCCATAACTTTGTAATTGCGCAGTGATCATTGCGCTATGCAGTCTCCGGAACTTATTTCCTCTTCGCCACCAATCAGCTAAAGATTTGCTATCCTTGCTTGGGATTGTTAGATTTGTATATATACACACTGCACTAACCCCTCGACTCCCTAGGCGTTCAGCCAAGCTCTCTCCTATATATGTATGTACGTAAGTGTGGAATGGTGAAAAGTAGTTAAATAAAGCCGAAATAGAGCAAAGAAAATTGAGTTACTTATTTCCTTATTTTATTGGCACAAACAGAATAAAACAGACAAGGACTGGCGTAAAAACCACGCTTAAGAAAAACAAACTACTTTTATTTGGCGGGAAATAAATTTGGTACGTGACAATGTAAAAGCAAACCACAATTTGCTGTTATTACCGGATGCAGCGGCGCTCTGCGCTATGCCATGTGCTTGTGTATCAGTAGAAGTTTCGTTGTCATTGTCGCTCACAACCCGAGCGGAGGAGAAAGGGAGAATGCTTGAGTGGCTCTTAGTTGTGTTTTGTTGTTTTTATGTAAAAGTGTGTGGGTATTGAAAAGACAGGAGGCGCTGCTCTGCTACATTTCCATCAATTGTTGGCACTTGGCAGTTGGCTGTTGGCACGTGCTCTTCTCGATGCCGTTCAGCTACCTAGCTATTTACTTGAGTGTATGATAGTTTGCTGTATTTCTCTTTTTTAATTTTTCTATACGCGATTTATTTTCTCATGCTTTTGGCCGTTTGTCTGTAGTAACTTTTACTTTTATATTTATTACGGTGCAAATACAAACAGATCGATTGATGGCACTGTAAATATGTTTGCCTTGTGAGTTGTTGCTTTTTCTGGCATTGTTAAGTATGGTGTTAATGGCACCACGGTGACGTAGGTAAAAATGGCTGGGGAGTAATGTACGTGTGCGAAGCGTCTTTTATGGATTATCGGCGGATTTGCATAATATTGTATTTCCACAAATCAACAAAATGCGGTGGCTATACATTTTTTTATTAAAGCAAATATTTAAGAATACACATTTTTTCTTTGTGTGAGACAAATGATTCGGAAGAGCGGTGTTAGTTTATTAAAGCCTCAATCTCACATTCAGTTTTATACCCGCCCACTTGTGTCCAAAGCTATAAGAATTTTGTTCACATAATAACATGCGGTTAATATTAATATACGTTTAATACGTTCACATAGAAGTAGATGATTTTCTTTTCGATGCTTAACTCCCAACCCGTAATTAAAAAGCGAGATTGGTTGGTCGGTTGGTTAGAGTGGTGATTCATCCAGAATCCAACTAACGCTTTCGCACCATTTTGTTGTCAAATTGTTAAACAGTTATTTACAGCAAGACTGTATCCAGTCTGTGCGGTTTAGGAACCTTACCCATTGTTGACGTCTAAGCCAGACAGTTGCTCGAGGATCTCGAACAGCGGTTTGCACGGGGTTAACATTTTGTCCTTCCATAGGGCAGGGCATTCACAGAGGAAATGGAAGATTGTTTCCTTTTTCTCCGCTTGTTTAAACCTATGCCAGTATGTGTTGTGAGGGATGCGCATTTTGGCGGCTTGTTCTCCGATAGATCAGAAGCCAGTTATGACTGCCGTTAGTCTACAGGCGTCCCGTCGTTTCATGTTTATCAATGTCGACGATTGCTTGAGGTTGTAAGAGGGCCATAACGTCCTGCTGAATATGCATTTCGTTTGGTCTCTCCATCTACAATCTGCGATTCGAAGGTGTTTTAGGGATTCGATTCAAGGATGTTTTGCATTCTGGACCGCACTTAATGGTGTGAATACTGGTACTGCAAGAACGCTATTCATGGCAAATCCCCCTCTTGCTGATTCATCAGTTTTTTCGTTACCTTCTATGTTCCGGTGTCCCGAGACCTAAATTAAGGATGCTTTATGGTTTTCACTCAAGTTGGTGAGGCTATTCCTACTTTGCTCCACCACTTAAGAGGTTGTTATAACCGCGTCCAGTGCCTGGATTGCAGCTTGGCTATCCGAAAGAATAGCGCTATTGCCCTTAAAAGAGAAATCTGCGATTAGTAACCTACAAGCTTCCCCAATTGCCCGCACTTTCGCCTGGAAGACACTGCTGGTATTAGGGAGACGCACAGATTTTTCAATTCCAAGTCTATGACAATATATACCAGCTTCAACACCACAATCCATTTTACTGCCATCTATATAGACTGTGGTATCGAAGTTGTTTAGACAGAATCCCTAATGGAATAAGGTGTGTCAGTGCATTGAGAGCTTCTCTAGGACATGATCTGACTGCACCGACCGTTATTGCACAGGCTGATCTTTGTATTCTGCCTAGTAATTTGGTATTGTACTCTCTCCCTAGATACCAAGCATACGTTTGCAGGCACATAAAGCAATTTATGCTTTCCTTACCCGTTCTTCGATGTTTAATTTCCAGCTAAGCTTGGAGTCCAGAATTACCCCCAAGTACTTTGCACTGGGTGAAAGTGAAAGAGTTTGTCCGTTGATATTTGGTAGGGTAAAAGTTGGTATCTTGTATCTGGTGGTAAAAAGTATAAGTTCTGTTTTACGCGGGTTTAAACTTAGGCCACATCCTGTGGCCCAAGTGTTAAGCTCGCCTAACGCCCTTTGGATGATTCCACTGATCGTATTGGGACACAGTCCTGTCACTAGTATCACCACATCATCAGCGTACGCCACCACTTTTACCCCACCTCCATTAAGTTTTATTAAGATTTTGCTGGTCAGAAATAGCCAAAAAAGTGGAGATAATACTCCCCCCTGTGGAGTGCCCCGTGGACCTTCTTGGTTATGTTGATATTACCCATCAAAATTCCCTCCAGCTCTCTTTTTTGGCGGCGCTGATTGCCTTCTTGTACTGTCTCCGACTTTCTTTGTACAATTCCCAATTTCCCGTCAAGTAGCTGAGGTTAAACGTTGATCTAGATTTTCCCCTTAGTTTTAAGAGCTCACTGCTGCACCAAGGAGGGAGAGTTTTTTTACTAAATTTTATGGGGCAGGACGTTTTGTAGGCTCTAATAAATGCCTTTTCCAGTGTTATGACCCTACTCTCAAGGTTTTCCGTGAGAGTGATTTGAGGGATAGGAATCTCTCCTATCCTTTTGTGTACTGCATTTTTGAACCTCTGCCAGTTGGTTCTGAAAGGATTTCGATACGGTAAGGGTGGATCTACCTTAAGATCCAAATCGTAGAGCATCCAACTATGATCTGAAAAGGACCTGTTTTTGGACACCCTCCAATTATATACCCTTACTGAGCTATTTTCAGACAGTAGAGTAATATCAAACACTTCCTCCCATCCTCTGAAGTACGCCGTACTGGGAAAGGTGAAAGTGGGAGTGTTACCCTTGTTACATACCGATATGTTAGTATTGTTAATAAAATTATATAAAGACTCACCTCGGTCGTTTGTCCCAGAGCTCCCCCACAACGCATGCTTCGCGTTGGCGTCGCATCCGAGTAGCAGGATTTTGTTCCTGATGATCGGCACTGAGCGGTTGTGAGCCTGAAGATAGGGAATTAGTTGATTGGCTTCAAACTCCATGTTTGGTATCCAGATGCGAGCCCTCGGCCTTCGTGGTATCTCGCTGGCTGGAATGAGCTTGCGCCTTAAGCCCTCCCAGCTGTTCTGAATTTCGCCAATCGCCTTTGTCAGGAAATGCAATGAGTACTGGTCATCACATTTGATTACGCGGCAACCGCGAACTACTTCCACCAAGTCAAAACCTGGCGATTGACCCTCCGAGTTCACCATGAAATGGTCAACGATTATGCGAGACAACCGTGCCTCAATCTCCGACCATTTGTCAAGCTCGTCCACCTCACTGAATTGTTTGGTAAGTTTGGGGACAACCGCATCTTGATCTGAGATCTTGTGCTTCTTTGTTGCCCTCTTGTTTTCGTCTTGCGAACGGTTACGTTTTTTGGCTTCTGTCTTTCGGGCGGTTTGGAATGCCAGGTATTCGTCCACCACCTTTTGACACCATGCCTTGTCAGCCTCATCTTTGGGATGAGCTTTACCTTCGGTCTCGCTCTTACGAATCCTGCCAAGAATAGAGAGAGACCTCTGGTAGAGCTTATACCTAGATGGGCCTTTATTAGCGCGCTTTTGCCCCATGTTGTCAGTTCATTTATAGTTGTTGGCGTGCTGTGGCCCACAGCTTTACCCTCAACTGTTTCCTGGCTAGAAGCCAGGAGCTCATCCTCCGAGGAAGATCCGATCCCCAGTTTGTCATGGGTGACCGATTGTTCATCCTGTCGCTTAGTATGTGTGTCCGTTTGTCTGTCCTGTGCTGTGAATGCGTCCGTCTGTCTTTCCTTCACTACGCCCGTCTGTTTTTTTTCCACTGTTGATTTCATTTTTTCTGGTTTGTACGGTCACCTGCCCCGCCCAGGTAGCTGCGCATGACGCCATGCGCGGTGGCCAAAGAGGAATTAGGGAAAATAAGCTGTCGACCATGGCAGCGCCCCATATCATGGCAAGGCCAACGTTACAACTTGAGGTGGCCTGATATCAGGAGGGCTCCGTTCGAAGACAGCCTTGTTTAGTCTCCCGGCTGCCAAACCCACCCAATAGGCACGGGTCGCATCACACCTTGGGTTGAGGAAGTTTTTTAACGAAGTTTACGTCTTCGGCCTGTATGGTTCGCGGGAGACCTACTCTCCTACCTGCCATATCTGGGAGGTGTTCCTCTATCCACCACCCGGGGACGCGGCCTCTAGGGATAATAGGCTCTCCCAATGTAACGCGACATTACCCATACAAAATTTATTTCCCGACATCTGAGATTATAAAATAATCCAAATTTTCACCGCACTTTTTTAAATAGATACAAATCTGTGTTATCGTTAATTATTTTCACGATTGTAAGGAGAAACGTCAAAGTAAAACTAAATAAAATGGTCGCAGGTAAAAAAAGCAGGTTTGTAGACATAATTCTATTAAAATTTTTCTTAAATATTACTAATTTTACAGAAAAAGGCCCGTGTTTATACACGCGCTGCATAATTTTTTGTACTCATTCCATAGCCTTTAAAGATGTCCTTCAGCTATCTATTACTAGCAGCCAATTGCCCAATTAAATTAGCTTTTCCTTCTCCTTGTCTTTTCTTCATATCGTTAATAATAATTAAACAAACCAAAAACTCCAAAAAGCTTTCAAACTAATATTGACAGCTGAGTGTCAATTTTGCCATATGAGAACGGGCAGCTTCTAAATTCTGTCCAAATGTGCAAGTTTATAAATAATTTGCTACAGACCGAAGTTTGCCTTCCTTACTTATTATCTATGGATGTATTTATATTTGTGATACTTTTTATATGTTTATATGTATAAACGTACAGGCGAAAACCTACAACGGCTTATTTATAAACATCCTGTGTCATTATGCAAGCAATTTGCTTAGGTTTTCGGTATACGAAGCAAAATTCAAATATATGAAAAAAAAAATTACAACCAATTATCTTTCTCACAATAAATTATTGTGGTTTCGGTTAGATTTTATGGATTAGGTACAATTGAAATCTACTCTAAAACTTGTTCATTTTTAGACAATAAATTGAGTTTGCTTTCATTGCACTTTCTTTATTCTCTAATTAGCCGACAGCAGCATAGCAAGGCAGCCCTTTGGTGCTTGGTGACCACATTGACCTACTTGGCAGCGATGAGCTTAGCTACAATAAAAGCAGAGCACTTCAGCAATCAGCAAATAGCCATTGTTACTACAGTAAAGTAAAGGAATAACATCCTGTTGTACATACAATATATGCTAAAATATTAAAATCAAAAACAGAAAACAATTTAACAAACTATATTATAAAATATGATAGTAGTAGTAGGCTACAAACCAAAGCTTTTCCTCTTGAGAATTCATTTGCAATATCAATAAATTAAATCGAAAATATCGAATCCAATTTTAAACAAAGTGTGACACTTCAAAAAATCGATATGTATATTAGGTGGCGCAAAATTCGTCATTTAATTTAGTTTTTGAGTAACTTTTTTACTAAATAAAAAAATATTTTACGTGATGGGAATTTTTAATTTCAGAGAGCGTGTCTCTTTTGCTTGCTTGCTTGTGTACTGAAGCTGTTTTCTAATAAATCTTCCGATAGGGTGCTCCATCGCCTGTAAATAAAAAAATCAAACGAAATTGACATTCCGGGTCCTAAAAATTATTATTGTGAGATATGAGCAAACGTAAGAAAATTTGAAATCTTTGTCCCTCAATATATTTCAGTATACTTAAATTTTCATTGTATTTATTTTAAAGAAAGATATAGATAAAGGATGTTATAGATAAAGAACTAGTGATAAAAAATACCAGTTATAGAAAACTTTGGCATACTAAGGAATTGAATAAACTTAAAAACATGAGAAACAAATATTTCAAAAAGTTAAGTTATCAAATTCCATCACTCATAAAGATATATATTGGCATTGTTTTAGATAACTTAAATTTTGCTCAAGTATTCCTTCCGTTGTCTGTTATAAACCCAAGCATATTCTTTTCTAGACGCACCTAATCTCTTTGACGTGATAACGTCTTATAATTCGATTTAGCCGGCTGCACGCACGAAAAAATGTGTCGTTACCTTGCTCATTAGTGTTATCTTGCTCATTTGTCGTTACCTTGCTCATTTGTAGTTACCTTGCTCATTAGTGTTACCTTGCTCATTTGTCATTACCTTGCTTATTTGTAGTTACCTTGCTCATTTGTCGTTACTTTGCTCATTGCCGTTAACTTGAATGAACTGCAAGCGAAAGCGCGGAACGAACAAAGCAAACGAACGGCAACGTTCGACATCTTGCTCTCTCCTACTTAAGTGAGCGTATATATGTATGTATATGCGCATATCTACATATATAAATTCACGTATTTGTATTTGCATATGCCTTCTGCCTGTGTGCATGGTAATGAACCATTTCTCTGTTGAGAATAGGACGATGATAGAAAAAGTAGGAAATGAAAGAGAGTGTTTCGAGTGTAAAGTGTCTTGAAAAAGGCAAATCGATGATGGTGCCTCTTAGTGTTGTTGACTTATTAACGTCTGATGCACAATAGAAATTGAAGATATCTTTCATGAATTTGATAAATGTTTCGTCAATATTTTCTTATGACGTTGTCACGTTAAACTATCGTCAGTAAACCGACTTTACAGACAACCTCTTTTTTTATTAATTTTATTTTTTATTATTAAAATTTTATTAGAATTATGTGTACAAACCGCTTTTCTTTGCCGACATCTATTTCACTTAGTTTTAACTTTCCCTACTTACATTCACAGTAACAATTATCAATAACACAGGGTTGTACTGAAAAAAAATAACTGCATAATCTATGATTATTTTACAGGGCCCGCCATCTATCGTTACGGATTTGAACTAGGTATTATTTGAAGAATGGTAACACTTAGCTGTCATCTGATTTGACAGAAAATTAGTTTTATTCTTCCGCTGAATGAAAATGGTTGTGTATACGCTCAAAGAACGCTGGGAAATATTGCGACATTACTTTGAAAATCATGGTAATGTTGCAGAATGTGTACGAAAATTACGTACGGCAATGGGAAGAAGAAAAGCACCCAATGAAGCGATGTGCGTTACTTTGCCGTCGCGTATGTGCGTTACTTGCTTTGACGCCGTTGGATTATTATCTTTGGGGTGCCGTCAAAGACCAGTGTTATGCCAACAAACCAGCAACAATCGAAAATGTGTTGAAAAATTGGACCGATCGTATGGGATGGTGCATGGCTAGCCAAGGCAGCCATATGAAGGAAGTTGTATTCCATCATTAACCGGAAGGATTGTACTCCAAAATAAAAAAACAGTTTGGAAAAATATTGAGTAGTTTCTTTTTTAAATCATTTTTAATTCCGTAAAGTTATATGGCGGACCCTTTATTATCTCAGATTTCAGGAGAGTAATTTTGTATGGGCAACCTCGCCTTTTAATGACGGATTGGGAGTTAAGCTCGAAGAAGTAGGTAATGCAGTTATATGTGAACCTATTATAAGCTCGGATTTGATTTATGAGTGTCACTTGAATATGGGTTCCTCAATTAATATTGGTTCGTTAACCATAAAGCATTCTGCAATTTCCTAACCAGTTTTATTAATGTTTAACTAGTCCCTTGAACGGGGAAAATTCATAGATTCCGGGAAAGTAGCAACTATTAATCCAGTATTCAAAAGTGGCAATAAGATTGACATTACAATTATAGACCAATCTCCAAACTATCTACCTTTTCAAAATTACTTGAACTTGCAAAAGATGAAATTTGTTTTGCAGTAAATCGTGTAATCCCTGTAGACCAACATGGTTTGGTAGTTGCGGTATTTTCTGAATATTGTATAATATCAAAAAAATTTTAAGTAGGCAGTACTTTCACTGACTTTTCAAAAGCATTTGATGAAGTCAATCACTTGTGTTTATTTTCCAAATTGAGGGCCATAGTGTATCCCAGCGAAGTATACTGGGTCTCTTACTTTCTATAATTTTTGTTAATGACATTTCTAATTGTTTTAGTGACGCAAATTTTCTTTTTTATGCTGACGATCTCAAGTGCTTTTATGTCTTTTATTCTAAATTGTGTTCTTTTATACCTACGTGATACTATGATACATTGGTGGTTCTAGTTTATCCAGTCCAAGTGAAGTTATTGATCTTGGTACGGTATTTGACTCTAAATTTTCTTTTCAAAGACATTTATATTACACCATTTCAAAGCCATATTCCACACGTGCGTTTATTTGATGTTTTATTTCGGAATTTGCTGATCCATACACACTAGGGCTGTTATATACCTCTGTGGTGCATTATGCCTGTCGCACTTCTTTTATATACAAAAATGAAAAAAAAAATATTTTGTTATTTTAATAATTTAAGAAATGGCGGTGAAGTTGACCCTCGCGAAAAACTGGACCTGTTGTTGTCCATTTTGACTCATTTATTTATCTGAAACACAAAAAAAATGAATCAGTGTGACTGTAGCTATGTCTGTCTCATTGCTCTATGAAAATCGTATTCTAGGGATCAAAAT